>NC_083765.1:10352652-10460152 GCF_963514075.1 Conger conger
GACTGGAATTTAATTTTCAAATTAAAGGTACGTTACAGTGGCAACAGGCTGAGTAGCTGTATGTATTCATTGGCTAATTTGAAGTTTGATATCGAATCAGGTGAGTCACAATACAGGTGAGTCACTTATCCACAGCGATACTGAGCTTGCATATTATTCTTCACTATACTAAAGCATATACACAATATAATTCAATGTGTACATTGTTCTGGAGTAAACCATTCGCTATATAACTAATGCAGGATAAAGGCCCCAAATCCCCCTCGGCTGGGTCATAGCTTGAGCAAGCAAGTTCAAACTATCAGTTTCATCAGGAAGAAGGTTCAATTTTCCACTCCGGCAATCTGGAAACCAACTGAATACGTATATGCAGCACTCCGACCTGCGTGATTCGATAGAAGTTGTAGAGGATAAGTTCTGGAGAGGTTTTGAGTACAGCATGCATTAAGCAGAGGTAAATGACTGATGGCACCACCATATCTCACAGCTGAGTAAAATACTAACGGGATGAAGCACGGTCAAAAACTTTCCACAGAAAAGTGAACTGCATCCATGGTACCTGAATATAGTGATACTTTTAGTCATAGGGGAAGGACCTGGGACATTCTGAACCTCGGTCTGATTTGATCAACTTCATAAAACAAGGCCATTTGACTCTCAAGAAGAGTCACAACTGCGAAACTTGCCCCAGGTTACACTTACGTGACATCAAATACTATCCTGCTCCATCCGAATGACCCAAATGAAAGCCATAACTGTTTAGTGAGACGGTACTTGTTTACAGGACATGAGTCAGCCTCTTTCGTTTATGCTTCTCTGTAAAAAACATGCTTTCCATGTTGAACCCCCCCCCCCCCCCCCCCCAAAAAAAAGAACCACTACTAAGCAATGTCCCCTCGTAATCAGTAAAGCAATTTCTGAGAACAAAACGTACAAATCCATTTTTTTCCCCCAAAGCCATTTTTATTTCTCATTCGGTAAACATCATTAGGAGGACAAAGCTGGAGATTTGCATTCGGCAACAACTTGAAAAATCAGCCCGTCTCATTAACCAAGGGTTCCTGGACCACAACTCTGATGAAGGCCCAGGAAACCAGAAACCAATTTTGCCCCTGCCTTGGAAGCTGAGGATTAAACCACAGCATGCAAAGACAACAGACTGAGATTTCAAAAGGCACACTGCGTATCAAGCGTAATTAGCCATGGTTTTACAGCATGAAGCCATCTCAACTGCGGCCGTGGAATATGAACATGAGTTGAAGGCCAGTGGGTGGAATGTGGCTTTGCTGTTGGGAAAGGACGGAGGAGGGGGGTACATGTCTATCAGTGTAACGAAAACATGTTAAAGATATCGCTTACAGCCTCAAGAAACGCAAGTAGGGCAAAACTTGACAAATACTTTCTTTCTTGGGCTGCTGCTGTTGGCCAGGAGACTGCACAACACACACACACACACACACACAATCCATTTTTATGAAGTTGAGCTGTATGAAAGGCTGATGCGGGTGAAACCTGCAGTATTTTATGTGATCCTCATTGAGATTCCTGTGCTGTGGCAGCCGGAGATAACACAACGGCGCACATTTCCCGGAGAAAGGAGCGCGCTCCGTATGAATTACACCATTCCCCAGAATTACAGCCCAGAGCCAACACGACGGGATTCATTTCATCAGTCACAAACAGAGCAGGCCGTCTTCACCAAGCACAAAATCCCCCGTAACCGCCAGCCGGCCGATTTCTGCGCTCCGTTCACAAAACACATTCATTTAGGCGAAGAAAGTAAGAGACGGCAGCTAAAGGAAAGGGCCGAGGGTGGCCGGGTCCAGAGGGGGGCGGGCGTGGCCGCGGCAGGACTGAGGCAGACGGTAATAAATCGCCCTTAGTGAGGCGCTCAGCCATTCTCCCTGCACAACTGATTTTAATGACATCTCTTCTGCCCAGACAGGAAAGGACGGAGCGCGGTAACAGGCACTGTGTCCACACGGTAACTCAGGCCGTGTTTTTGGCAGGCGTGCGGACCGGCCTGGGTCAGGGTGACGGTGACTTCCCCCGCTACTTTTTTTCGGGTGATCGGAGAGCGAGACCTCGTAATGAGCTCCGTGGCAGAAGTAAAACAAAACAATGAAATGACCAGAAGGGCAAATGCTATATTGTTGTTTGTAGGACGAGCTCAGGACCAGACTGAAAATAGATATGGAAAAAATAAAACTAAATGAAACCAATAAAAGAATTTCTGTTGCGTAAAAGTCCAGTGATGTAATATACTCATAAACAGTGCAGTATGCCGTGCTTGTGACTAGCCCTTAATGGCATGAACACATCCTTCCACCAAAATCAGGCAACTACTCCTAATATTAATACTGTTCCTGTTGTTCTCCATACGGGTTGAAGTAGTTAGACAGTATTTATAGAGCTTATAGTGCTTTTCTAAAAGACAGATTGCTTTATGAGACAAAATAATCAGCAACTGAATAACAAAGAGTTTTTAGTTATTAGTTATTACATTATTGCTCTGGGTGGCTGAGTCAGGCTTCAGCACTCATCAGCTGTGAAACACAAGAGGGGGCGGACATGCGTTACTTAGGTACAGCTGAGCAAACAACATAATCAGCCTATCCGTGGGGTTGTGTGAGAGGACCGAGGAGTGAATGACAGAGCCCCGCAGGATGGGGTATGGGCAGCACGATGGCGCAAAGGTTAACACGGTTGCCTTGTAGGAAGGAGTTTCCAGATTCGAGTCGCGGATCCTCTCTGCCTGGAGTTTTTTCTCCCCTGTCCTTCCACACGGATACACATGCACATCACGTTAGGTGTACTCCTGCCATTTCCCTTGACCTTGGCCAAGGCACTGACCTCAGAGCTGCAGCTGGTCCCACTGCGGCTGCCCATTGCACCGAAGTAGCTTGTACCAAGGTAGCAACCCCACAGAGTTCAATAATGTATATCTCATCTTATATGCACAGCTCCGCATCACCTCACATCCAAACCCCCCAGCTGCAGGTGTACTGTGGAGGAGGTGCTGTTCAGGGGTACTGTGGAGGAGGTGTTGTGCAGGTGTACTGTGGAGGAGGTGCTGTTCAGGGGTACTGTGGAGGAGGTGTTGTGCAGGGGTACTGTGGAGGAGGTGTTGTGCAGGGGTACTGTGGAGGAGGTGTTGTACAGGGGTACTGTGGAGGAGGTGTTGTACAGGAGTACTGTGGAGGAGGTGTTGTGCAGGGGTACTGTGGAGGAGGTGTTGTACAGGGGTACTGTGGAGGAGGTGTTGTGCAGGAGTACTGTGGAGGAGGTGTTGTGCAGGGGTACTGTGGAGGAGGTGTTGTGCAGGGGTACTGTGGAGGAGGTGTTGTGCAGGAGTACTGTGGAGGAGGTGTTGTGCAGGGGTAACACTCAGCTGCTATCATGGTGGTTTACGCACAACCCCACCCTGTGTGGTTTGAAAATACACCGCGTGGCTCCAAAGCAGCCGGTTCCATCACTATTCATTCCACCATTACAGTAATGATGGCCATGAGTCGGCAGGTTTCTCCACCCGTTAGCCGTGCACACATGTAGTGCCCCTTACTGATTGGCACCTTGAACACAGGGTGGTCAGCATCTACAACGTGATTTATTTCGCCCAAGTCTGCCTGCCAGCGAGTGCCAGAGAGTGCCAACGACGGAAGCAAAGGCAGTTTCTATTTGGGGATGCATTTCACTCCCTGGATGGAGGGTTGTGACCGTTACGATGTCTGACAAGAAGTGAAACACAACACTAATTACAGGAAAGGCAAACAGGATCTGAAGTGTGGTTACAAATATAAACGCCATTAACAGCATTACCAGCGCCCTGTAAAGAGCTGTAGCCCACTAGTGAAATCACACAGGAGACAGATAGATGCTCACCACTACTCCAGGGTGGAGGTGCTCACCCTCTCTGACCATTGCCCACACCTCCTGCCAGACCCTCACACCACAAGCTCTTATTGCCACTTACCACAAAGCGTTATTCATGAGAGGAGGTGGGGAGAGCAGAGCGAATAACGTGACACGGCTCAATTCTGGGACTACGTGATCCCGAATTGGTGAGAGCAAAAGGGTCTGCAGCAAATAACACTCATAGAATCTGGCTTTAACCTTTTCGGGTGTCAGATCACAAACACAAATGTTCATCACCGAATATCCTAATGCTGGTGTAACAACCACTACTGGTAATGGCATGCAATGTTCCGGTTCCAGCTGGGGTCCAAAGGGTCAAGGGTATTGTTGCGACAGGAAGTGGCAGCAGGGAGACAGTCAAGCGTAAACGCAATGTGAAATCTCAGGCCTCCAACGCATTCTGGCATTACTTCACCCGGGACGACGTTAGCCATGCTAAAACGCAGCTCTGTGCGTGATCCGCAGTTGCGCTGCATTCAACCGCACAGCACATAAAAAGGTACGTCAATCCCGCGTCCCAGCCTGACGCACTCATGTGGAGAATATCAGACCGTGTCAGAGGAGGGTGTCGGGAGAGGGCAACTGCACAGACATTATCATAAATGGCTCTATATTTAGTCCTGAAGTTTCTGTATTTTAGCACACAAAGCTGAACACGCAGGTGCCTGACAGAGGCTCATCCCCAGCGCACTGTCACTGTCACTGACATTCAGCTCATGCCAGAGTTGTGTCACGTGACCTGACCTGATTGGAGTATCTCATGCTGACGTTCCTCTGCTCCTCCGGCGGGACGTATCTGCGAATGGGGTCCAGGTCCTTAGGGCTGATCAGGCCGTCAACTGAAAACAAGAGTAAGTACAGTGAGCTCCATAAGGTGGGGGGGAAAATACTTTTCTCTCTTGATTTGGCTCTGTACTGCACAATATTAAAATTGATTTAAACCATTAACGTGTGGTTAAAGTGCAGCATTTTCAGATTTTATTCAAAGGTATTTTTGTATTCCGTCTTAGGTTGGATATTGATTTGAATGCTTTGTGATAATCGTTCATTTCGAGCACTGGCGGGAGCCCCCCAGCTGCAGGGGAGCCTGGCCCTGGGCCCTGGGCCCACGCGGGGAGAGAAGGGGGAGGCTGACCCAGCAGTCTGGCGATGTTGTAGAGCGCCTGTCCCCAGAGGAACAGCCGCCCGTCACGTCCCGAGTTGCTGGCGAAACGCTTCTGGCTGCCCCGCGCCCTCTGCTCCGCCTCCACGAAGTCCGATGGCACGTGGTAGTACTTAGGGATGACGGCGTGGCCTGTGGAGACACACCAGACGCGCTCGACAGGGAGAACAATCACCAGAAAACACGACATAGAACAACCATGAGCCCTGTCTCTCTTACTGAACACAAGACATAGAGCAACCAACAGAGCCCTGTCTCTCTGACTGAACGCAGGACGTAGAACAATCACCAGAGACAAACTGTCTCTCTTACTGAACACAAGACATAGAACAACCACAGCAGCCCTGTCTCTCTTACTGAACACAAGACATAGAACAACCACCAGAGACAAACTGTCTCTCTTACTGAACACAAGACATAGAACAATCACCAGAGACAAACTGTCTCTCTTACTGAACACAAGACATAGAACAATCACCAGAGACAAACTGTCTCTCTGACTGAACACAAGACATAGAACAACCACCAGAGCCCTGTCTCTCTTACTGAACACAAGACATAGAACAACCACCAGAAACAAACTAGCTCTCTGACTGAACACAAGACATAGAACAACCACCAGAAACAAACTATCTCTCTGACTGAACACAAGACATAGAACAACCATGAGCCCTGTCTCTTACTGAACACGAGACATAGAACAATCACCAGAGACAAACTGTCTCTCTTATTGAACACAAGACATAGAACAACCACAGCAGCCCTGTCTCTCTTACTGAACACAAGAACCACCGCAGCCCTGTCTCTCTTACTGAACACAAGACATAGAACAATCACCAGAGACAAACTGTCTCTCTGACTGAACACAAGAACCACCGCAGCCCTGTCTCTCTTACTGAACACAAGACATAGAACAATCACCAGAGACAAACTGTCTCTCTGACTGAACACAAGACATAGAACAACCACAGCAGCCCTGTCTCTCTTACTGAACACAAGAACCACCGCAGCCCTGTCTCTCTTACTGAACACAAAACATAGAACAACCATGAGCCCTGTCTCTCTTACTGAACACAATCCACAGGGAGGGACAACAACCACTGGAGTCCAGTCAGCTATGCCCATAGATACAGGATTCTTATGTAATTTCCCATTCAGAATTCAAGGAATTCCCAACAAATTCATGTTTGACGATTTCATGGAATTACAAATGGATTTCAGGGAAGGGCTTAGTAAAATGATCATAAAATTTTAGATTTTTAATTGACTGACTAGAAATAATGCACATGTGCAAGTGTGAAAGAGGCAGGGGAACTGCATGAGGTACATTTGCAGCATTGCTCTCCGAGCTGGTGTAACAGTGGAGAACAACGAGCACACTGGGATTGGCTTGCCAATATAAATCCACTTCCTCATCCGGTCGGGTGGAAATATCATCTGAAGTACTTCAATGAATATAATTACCTACTTAAAGAGAGATTACAAAAAGATGCATAAATATAGACTACATAAGTCATCCAGTTTTAAAAGCATGAAGCGTCCCAAGCAATACAGCACAGAGACAAAATGTCTTTGTTGCAGTGCGATGTCAACTCCAGGGACACGCTTCCTGTGGGAACGGTGACGCAGCAGAGGGATGCAGCAGACGGAGGCGCTCCCGTCCGTTCTCACGTCGCGCTGGAGCAGAGAGCACGCAGCCTAACTGAGCACAGACACTCTGCACTGTATTACATAAAGGAACAGCTGCCTGCGTAGGCTTCTGTCCAAGTCCACATACACCGTGTGTTACGGTCCATTCTGCACTGGCCACAGCGCACAATAACTCACGAACGGGGCTTTTCTTACCATCCAGCGTCTGGAAAAGGACAGGCTCCAGGAGCTCCTGATATTCCTTCACTTGAGCAGAGTTTCCTCGGAAGACACCTGGAACGCCAAAGCAAAGCAGTCACCTCGGATTTTATGTAAACAAAATATTTATGTGGCTGAAGAAGTGATGTTTGTCAATGCATGCTGCATCCGATACCCACAGGTCAGTCGGTCAATAAGAGCTGCACGTGAAAGAGCTTTTCATAGCAGCATATCATCCAAATGCTATACATGACCCTCCCACTCATAACCACAAGGAAAAATAAAAATAAAAATTATCCTAGAGACTGGATCTACTTCAGCGCCATCAAAATACAACGGGCTCCGTGACAATGACTGGCAGGTTACTTGTTATTATTCTGCCGTTCCGATGGTCAGAAAAAAACAATCACAAGTTCTGGAATATACAACAAAGCACAGCTCAACCACAGAGAAGATATGCCCCATCAATATTCAATATCAGCATGTTCAATCAATATTCACAGCGCGTGTCAGACTTAAGTCTGAATCAGCATATGACTAAAATGTGCTTACATTATCCATGTCAGGATTGCCACTGTATTCTGAAATGTCACAATACTGTTTCTGTGAACATTTCTGCTAACAGAAACCGGGAGGGGGGGGACATCATAGTAAAATCATAATTAAGCAAACAGTTACTGAACCATGCAGTGCTTTATTTCCTTACAATAAACATACCATCACATGCCATGGCTCGTCATAACACACTGAATGTATTACATTATTTTCATATCTTTCTATACTAATAATAATCATAAAACAATCACAATATTGCTGGACAGTTACACAAAGGACATGGAGGATCATTGGTTGCAATGTATTTGACAAATTGTGTGTCATTTGTGTAGTTAGCGAGGAGTAAATCATGAACTAAAAACATGCTGGAGAATGAACAGGGAGTTTCACTTTACTGGCATGTTAATAAATCATGAACTCCCTAAAAACATGCTGGAGAATGAAGAGTGAGTTTCACGTCACTGGCATGCAGCAGAGCACAGGGATGGAACACCGGTGCTTCTGCAGAGGAAAGTACCATCCCCGAGAGAGACAGCAGGCACAACAACTTGTCAAGTACATTAAAATAACATGAACAAAAATAGATTAAAAAACCGACCTATATTACATTTCTTTGCCTTTAAACTCAGATTCATATTTTGGGTGTCCCAAACACGCACACGCACTCGCACTCACACTCACACTCACACTCACACTCACACTCACACACACACACACACTCACACTCACACTCACACTCACACTCACACACACACACACACACTCACACTCACACTCACACACACACACACACACACACACACACACACACACACTCACACTCACACTCACACTCACACTCACACACACACACACACACACTCACACTCACACTCACACACACACACACACACACACACACACACACACACTCGCACGCACGCACACACACTCACGCACGCACGCACGCACGCACGCACGCACACGCACACGCACACGCACACGCACACTCACACTCACACTCACACTCACACACACACACTCACACTCACACTCACACTCACACACACACACACACACACACACACACACACACACACACACTCACACACTCACACACACACACACACACACACTCACACACACTCACACGCACGCACACACACACACACACACACACACGCACGCACACACACTCACACGTACACGCACACACAGGCGTAAACAAAGTAAAAAGACTCACCGTCAATCATCATGTAGATAAAAAAAATAGGAAACTCGCATTCAATTCCATCGAAGAGCTAAGGAAAGAAGAGATTTATTTCAATGAGCTTAACTACCGAAAGGCTACATCACAAGCACCTAATACAGCTCTTTCAGAACATGAAACAAAATTTATTTGACTTACACTGCCTCCATAGTGCATTTTAGCTGAGTGCATTGGTGACCTGATATAATTGTCTGCATTCCCACATATTTTAATTGAGCTGTAAAAAATGACCACTGGGCATAATGAGGTTTTCCGTTTGCTAGTCTCAGCCTAAAAATGTATCCATAGCTGTACATTTTCACTTTATTTGGATTCATTTATCACACATCACTTTAGCCTCAGTAATGAAGTCAGTGGCCTGACATTCGATTGCTGAACATTCCCAGCCATTACTAAAGGCTCTGCGATAATGAAACACAGGTATAAGATTTAAGTTTCTGCACACTCCTGAGTTATTAAGTGAATTACGGCAGTGTGCTGGCCTTCTGCATGTGTCAAATGAACGTACAGTACATACAGCAAGATTTCCATTCCAATGAGCTACAAGGCCTTTTTCAGGGAATACATGACACTATTGTGGAAATACTCATGCTCCAAAATTACTGAAAGAAGCGGCCAATTTAATAAAGAAACTCGTCCAAATTACAACACACACACACGCACACACACAGATAAAGCCCTGGCAAGTCTAATTGTGAGCTATACAGCAGAAAATAGAGGCAAAGCCCAATTAAATAAATTTAATTGCTTTTAGCTACTTCCTATATCAATTTCACACAGCTTAGACAAAATAAAAGGCCAGAGAAATTGTACAGAACATTAACTCCTGCTGCCAAAACCTGCCATTCTAATAAAGTGGTGTCCCTGCAGCAAAGGATGGCAGTAAAAGCAGTTTATAAAGGAATTTTCCAATAGGACAGGATATGAACATAAAATACATCGACAATCAATCAACTGTCACGCATCAGGCATTTCCCTTCTTACCCAGACAAACGGAAATGGCTACATTTACAAATTAAACACAACTACACAGACCATAGACCATTAATATACTGTGTAATGCCTTCTTCAGTCTTTTATTATACCATCTTAAATTATGTATATAATAAGCAGAAAGAAACAAACCTTGACCTTGAATTAATTATTTACGAAGTATGAAAATGACCTCTCCTCCCTGACCATCCTTAAATGACCCATTAGGGTGTAAAATGGGGGCACACAGACATGCCTGTTTGTGCTAATTATGCGCTGGCCTTCCACAGGACTCCACACCAGTCACCCCAGCACTGAACGGTACCGTAAGCTGTCACGTACAGTTTCCTCTGTTTTGAATGTGTGGCACAGTAATGAGGGAACATGGGTGTGAATCCAGGGCTGGCCGGAATACCGGAAACTTCTATTTCAGCAGGTAGGTAATTAATGGACACTATGCTTAATAAATGTCATGGTGTAGACAGGCCTTTGCTAGGCAAAAATAGGCTATGTAGATACTGGGTCTGATACAGGTCTCAAACCTTAACTCAATACACACACGCAACAGAGGTTCCCCTCGGGAAAAATAAAGCAATTGCATTTTATTGTATTCTATTCGATGAGCCCTGCCAGCCACACTGCACATGAGGGGTACTGGCACAGGAAAGGCCGGGTTTCTGGATGAACTCATCTCACACTGGCCGATTGGCTCAGATCTCTGGACTGTGTAACATGTACAGCTATCCTTCACATGATCCACAGTATGATCACTTTTATTTTATTTAACCAGGAATGTTCTACAAATACTGATCGAGCCAAAAGGCATAATAACAAACACATACAGTGCAACAGGAGACCATCCTGTACGTGCAGATCCAAAACTAGATATATCCACTTTGGGGAAAATACTCAAGAATCAATATCTCCAAAATAAAGAGTCATCTTAAATATATGATAATTTTGCAGGTAAAATGTATGTATTGTCTCTTCAAAAGTACCAAAAAGACTTTTGGTCTTATGCAAGCAATCATTTTATGAATAGTAGGTGATCAAATGGAGGATATCTCATTTCAAAACCAAAGGCTTCAAAATATAATAAGATGTAAATACAATCTGATTACTTTAGTGCCTGGTTACAAATCAATGAAATGAAAACCTTGATGGTTTTACGATCATAAAAACGAGGGCCTGTAAGGGGACACAAAATGGCAAATCAATTTCTAAACTGTTTACTTTCCTTCTCTTGCACTTCCCTGAGGAGGCCATTTAACTGAATTTGTTAGTACAGGCGCTCAACGGGGTGCCTTCTGTGGCTCAGGGTGAACAAGCTCAGCCTCTCATAAAAATTTAATTACAGGCTTGCCATCACTCCTCTCCATCGGAGAAGACCATCGCCATGGCGACAGCTGTCACATCATCATAGAGATTATGCGGAGGAAGACGAGCGGGAACTGTGCTCTTAAAGCCGGCAACAGCGGTACATCCACAACACAGTGCGTGCGTCTCTGCTATCAAGCAGTCGAGAAAACCGCTAAGCTAATTAACACATCAGTTCTGGCATTTATATTACAAATAATGAACTTTCACTGGATTACCATTTTAACGAACCAGGAAAAGTGGGTGGGACAATGAAAGCACATTATAGTCTTTGCCTTTGTATTTCCACCTGAACTCTTTTTGTGGGCTTTGTTTACAAAAGCTAACAGGCTTTTCACAGAATGTATACTGTTTTCATAACATGTCCAGGCAGCTCTGATAACACAGCTGCACTTCTGATCAAAATTTTGGAGAACACTGAAGCGGACTACTGACGTTCTGATATGAACCTTCAGGCCGCGGGCGGGAACAGCACGGCACTCTGGGATAAAAGTGTGAACCCGCAGCACCCGGATAACGCAGCTCGAAGTGATCAAAGAGAGCGCCAGACTTCACTCCAGCAATCCTCAAAGTGAGCGTACAACACGCTCGTTAGACAGCGCGCCAGGCAACGCCATCAATCCTCATCAATTCTTTTTTTTTCCTCTCTCCTACCTGGAGGTGATGTTACAATTTCACCAAACCAATCAGGTGCCTACGGAGGGCGAAAAAAAAGAAACTGCTGCCAAGGGAGAAAATGAGTTTGACGACAACAAAGCGATAGCGCAGGAAACAAAGGAGTGATATTTATCAGCCTATCCTGGAAGGCCTTTACATTTCTGCTCTGCGCTCTATGTGGCCAGAGGAGATAACGCTGAACTGACAGATGGGTAATGGAATGTTGCTCAAGTGGAAACAGTAATCAAGGGAACAAGCACTGACATCCTGTGGGGTTTGGACTGGGTTAGTCTGAGCCCATGGCTGAAACAGCGAGAGCACTTTAACATCCTATTCTCTAATAGTAATAACAATAATAATAAAAATACTTATATAATAATATGCATTAAAATAATAATATAGTATATGCAGAAATTACAGTTATCATTAATTTGTGGCTCAGAAACCTTGCTGCTATGCTGCAGCCACAATATGTGTAAGAGTATAACTATGACAAAACACAAGCCCAGGACTGGAGGTAGCCATACATACAGTACCCTGCCTGAGGCATGCCTCTGTGGGCCTATTACCGTGTGTGTGCTCTGCCAACTACATGCATTCCTCGAAGGTTTACTTCCAGAGAACTCCTGACTGAGGAATCTCAATGGATCAATTACACTGCGCATGTTAAAAGGTCACCGTATTCCAAGATTAAGAATACCGTCGCCGCCACGGACAAACCCTTCATCATCATGTTGGTTTTTGCCTTACACAAAGGAAGTGCTCACCGAGCGCATATCTGAAGTTCTCCAGAGTACATTTTTGTACTTTTATATGGAGATACAAAAAATCATCAGACCCTACACCCCTGCCAGACCTCTTCGTTCAGACTCCACAGGCCGCTTGGCACCTCCCCCTCTCCGAACCTCCACCTCACGCTCACGACTACTGTCTGTTCTGGCTCCACGGTGGTGGAACAAACTCCCCGTTGAGGTCAGAACTGTGGAATCTCTCCCCACCTTCAAGCGCAAACTGAAGACGCACCTCTTCAAGCAGCACCTCTCCCCATCCCTCCCTACCTCCCTGTGAATTGTTGTCTTTGTGATTTACGTAGTGTTTCGGTATTTTTAGTTGGCTAGGTAAGCAGTATTTGGATAGTTGAGTTTGGTCACTTTTGCTTTGTTGTTTGTTTGTTTGTTGATTAAAATTTTTTTTTTTTTAAATTGGCCCTCGTCCTTATCTTTGTTGTACGGGTAGCAATTGAAATTGTACTTCCCTCTAGGGTCTTTCAGCGCACTTAGCCCTGGTTATGGGTATGCACTTTGTTGTACGTTGCTCTGGATAAGAGCGTCTGCCAAATGCCAATAATGTAATGTAAGATAAGAGGCTTTTGGACACACAGTATATGTTTGAGAGAACAGCCAAGACGCCCTTTAGGCAGTGTAAGAGGCTTTTGGACACACAGTATATGTTTGAGAGAACAGCCCAGATGCATTTCAGGCAGATGCTCTTCAGGCAGTGTAAGAGGTTGTTTGACACACAGTATATGTTTGAGAGAACAGCCTTTGGGCAGTGTAAGAGGCTTTTGGACACACAGTATATGTTTGAGAGAATAGCCCAGATGCTCTTTAGGCAGTGTAGGAGGTTGTTGGACACACAGTATATGTTTGAGAGAACAGCCCCGGACAGCCTTTGGGCAGTGTAAGAGGCCTACCTTCATCTCCGCAGGCTTGTAGTAGCGGCGGTTCTTGTCCTCGTTGGCGGTGCGGTAGCCATCGCGCAGGAAGCGCTTAAAGCCGTACGTCCCCCTCAGCTTGCGCACGATCTTGTCCAGGGTCTGGCTGTAGAGAGCGTCGTCGTCCACGGCGAACGCCGGGTAGCCGATGCAGGGCAGAAGGGCGGCGTCCGTGTTCTTCAGGGAAACGAGGGGTTAAACGAGCACGGTGAAACAGGCTTCAGCACACGTGGTAAACACGGGGTTAAACGCACAGGAACACATGTTCCCGTCAAATAAGGTATTGTAGTTCTACTACTAACATTTCATAACATATTGTCCGCTAATTTAAAAGATTAAATGTAATGCATATTACTCATTCAGACACCTCAATTACAGAGGGCAAATTTTCTCAACACCTTTTTACTTATTTCTAATGATGCTACTTAAATAATATTTATCACTTATCAGCTTTCTTCACATCATTATTTGTAAATTATATTTTTTTAATTTACTACATAATATTACATTAAGAGTCATTAAAAGCTATCAGATGCACAGACTCCATGGACTACATTCGCTCACATGCGATCGTGATTCTCGGGGGAGCAGAGAACACAGCGTCTGTCTGTTTCTGTTGTGTGCATCCAGGTCCACAAAGATGACAGACCAAGAACAACCCTGTGAACAACACCAACAAATACATGATTCCATTATCAATAATGAACATAATCATTCAGAATTGTTTTAAGCACTGTTGTTAGCACTGCTCCTGTTAAATTTAAATAGACTAATGTCAAACTAATACTCATAATAATGTATCACAATTATGATGGTAATCATTTATTTCAATTATCAAAATTACATTCAATCGACACCCCTGTTAAATCTGCTGAACAGTATAAAGTTTCCAAAAATATCATGCAATATTTCATTTGCAAAACTAAGCAGCAGCCACAATCATTGAGATATAAACTATATTTGTAAATGAGTGCACTTCTGCCATTTTTTTATTTTTTTGTGGATATTCCATTATGACTGAACCTTGAAGTTAATGCAGACTACAGAAGCAGAAAATGCTAATGACATTCTTGATGTCAATCGGGGCCCCTTGGAAATTTGAAGTAAACATGTTCCCAATTCCCTGGAGAAAGATCTAAAAATATACTCAGATCTTAAGAGTAGAATAAAACCCAGTGTATTTTCAATGTCATATCCATTGTGCGATGTTTAAAGAACCAAAGCAATGCTTCCTCTACATACCAAACTCAATAAAAGAGGTTTATTTACAATGTGTCCTTACAGTACAGAATTCATGAGGGGGTTTTGGTGCTTTATTTGAAAGCAGGCACACAAGACCCTCAGACCCCCTGAGAACACAGGCAATTGGGCGGCTGCTGTGTGCAGCCATCATGGCTCAACGCTGCGGTGTGCCATCTGTCACGGCGGGTTTGAGAGAGCTTCCAGAAAACGAGACGCTCGAGAGCAGGCGTCCACCGGCTGAGCCCGCTGAGCCCTGCTCCAGATGGTCCGCAGTCCTGGCCAGATTCAGGGCCACCGCCGGCCCGGTGGGACCCGTGATCCCGCTTCCGGGCCCTTCCGTACCCCACCCACTGCAGGATCACTGAGTTAGCTGGATAACTGCACTTTTTTGAGGTAAAAAAACGCAGTTTAATAGGTCCATGTTCCAGATTTCTGAGCGTTCCGGATTTCACTCAAACTCGGTAGTCCTGCTGCTGGGAACAGGGCACATGCCACAGCAGAGATAAAAATAAAACGAATGGAAAATCAGTGAAGATGTCGCACCTGACACCACTTCAGATCACATCGGCTTCCAGCACAAGAGCACAGTCTCTACAAGTCAGGTTGGCACGACAACCATGTTATATACTACATACGCAAAATTCAACTGGATCGCTTGACCTGAATAACTAAAAGAAAAATACATAAGCAACAAAGATAAACGGAAAAAAACTCAAGCAGTTTGAAAATAATACCTCATTTACTTTACTGTCTATGCAGGTATTCTCATGTTATATGCTGACAGAGTCAGGGAAACATCCATTAATTACTACTGCCCAAGGATTAAAAAAAACAAAGTTGCTGTTTTGAAAATGCGAGTTGAACAAACAGCAGCAAAATGTGCGGGAATAAGCTTTCCTTCACCAGTTAAACAGATTATCCTTGGCAAATCAATTTTGGACATAACAGATTACTGTGAAATGGTATCAATAGCAGGTTGAGCACATCCATACGCTGCAGACGCAATGAGTCATAGCTCGGGCCGTGAAGAGAGCTACTGCGTCACGAGGACGTTTACAGCGTTTATCCGCGCCGCGGGTTCCCCGCCGCAGATCGACAGGCGCCCCGCGGGGCCAGCGTGTCTCGGGGGCTTGTGGGTCGGGGGCCGTCCCCACAGAACCTTGGGCGCTGTGATTTCTGCTCTAACACGGAGGGCCTCATTAAGAGCCCAGCCGATGACTCCCTCCCCCCGTGTGGAGACACATCAGAGAGGTCTCCCTGCATTCAGCAGCCTCACACAGTCTGAACATCACCACCTCGCTCCTCATTACTGCTGCCATTAGCATTTTTATTACCAATTCTAATGCTCCGCCACATCTTCTGCTACAACTAGGACATTACATCTAGGAGATGATCTAAGCCGGGGTAATCTACAAGCCAAGGACATTAATACTATACGAATATAGCACATGAATATGAATGGGAAATGAGGTATAATAGGTATATGAATATAAATAAATAAATACTGACAAAAGAAAACAAATTATAAATTTAACAGTAAGGTATTTCCGACACTCCTATCAGAGGAAAAGAACTGAAAAGGCAGTTTACACATAATCATTCCATCATAGATGACCGTATATCCAGTATATACCCTTTACTTGTAGCATCACAAACCTTTTTAATCTCGATCATGCAAAAGCTATTTTCACACCACACTTTCAACAATGACTGGGCTCAAGCCAAGACAAGACAAGACAAGCCAAGCCAAGCCAAGACGTGAAGGGAACACAAGAGCCCTGTTCTCCACGGTTAAGACTATCTTACGGCCTCCAGACACTCTTGCTCCTCATATGTACTCTACTGCTCAGTGTAATACTTTCATGACCTTTTTTGATGCCAAGATTGAAAATATCCACCAGCAATTGACGTCTTTTATTAACACGACATACAGTTCACTCTATTCCCCTTCTGATGTTTCTGTGCTTTCCTCTCTATCTAATTTTGAACTTCCAACTGTGGGTGAAATATCTGGTCTCAGCCGCAAATCTAAATCATCTACCTGTCAGCTAGACCCCCTCCCTACTCACCTAGTGAAAGCCTGTCTACCTTCTCTGTCCTCTTTAATCACTGCTATCATACATTCCTCCCTTACCTCTGGTCTTGTTCCCTCATCTCTCAAAACAGCTGCAATAACTCCTATACTCAAGAAACCCGGTGCAGACCCTAACAATTTGAGTAATTTTCGCCCCATTTCAAATTTACCATTTCTTACCAAGATACTTGAAAAAATAGTTGCAGCCCAGGTACAAGCCCACATGACCAACAATAATCTGTTTGAGCAATTCCAATCTGGTTTTCGCTCCTTCCACAGTACGGAGACAGCCCTGGTGAAAATCACAAATGATCTATTAATGGCAGCTGATTCTGGGCTTTTAACCATACTTGTCCTTCTCGATCTGTCTGCAGCCTTTGATACCATCTCACATAACATCCTCCTTGAGAGACTAGCATCACTTGGAATCACTGGCACCTCTCTTGTCTGGTTTACATCATACCTCTCTGGCCGCACTCAGTTTGTCCAACTCAAAAACCTGAAATCACAGCCCACTCCAGTAACCACCGGTGTTCCCCAGGGTTCTGTTTTGGGCCTCCTCCTATTTATTATTTATCTCCTACCCCTTGGCAATATTTTCAGGAAATATGGGATTCATTCCTACGCGGATGACACCCAGCTCTATCTGTCCACTGAGCCCACCTCCGCTCTTCCGCCCACTTCCCTCTCCGATTGCTTGCTGAAAATCAAATCCTGGTTCTCAATCAACTTTCTAAAGCTCAACAGTGAAAAAACAGAGGTTCTCTTCGTTGGCACCAAATCCATTTTGGCTAAATCTGACAGTTTCTCCCTCACCATTGACAACTCCACAGTCTCCCCTTCCCCTCAGGTTAAGAGTCTGGGTGTCATCCTTGACAGCACATTATCCTTTGAAAAACATCAATAATGTTACTCGGTCTGCATACTTCCACTTACGCAATTAATCATCTTCGCCCATCACTTACACCTACCAGCACTGCCATTCTTGTCCACGCCCTGGTTACATCCCGTATTGATTATTGCAACTCCATTCTCTTTGGTCTTTCACACAAGTGTCTCCATAAAGTGCAACATTGACACTCTCCTCACTTTTAAATCTAGACTCAAGACACACCTTTTCACACTGGCATATTTAACCTGACCCTGATTGATGAGTTTTATGTTTTATGTTGATAATTTTATATGTCTTGTTGTATATAACATGTCGGTGCTATTGACTGATTAGTTTTTGTATGATGTTTTTACTGTGTCTTGTAAGGTGTCCTTGAGTGCTCTGAAAAGCGCCCACAAATAAAATCTATTATTATTATTATTATTATTATTATTATTATTACTTGGCTTAAGCCAATTTAAACACTGTAAATGTAAACGCTGGTCATAGCCAGTGCCAACCTTTTAATAATAATAAAAATGCATTTTGCTTGCCCCACACTCACAGCACTGTACAGTATAACAAAATGAACAGTACAGACCACAACACAAATAGCATTTGCAAAATAACAAGAGCAAAGCAATACATACAGTGAGTGGATGGAGTTAGAATATTTCCAGTGCAGAAGGCGCTGTCATCCACAGAGTACAGTGTGGGGGAGGGCACAGTAAACATGCTCCTCCACAGAGTGCAGTGTGTGGAGGGCACAGTAAACATGCTCCTCCACAGAGTGCAGTGTGTGGAGGGCACAGTAAACATGCTCATCCACAGAGTGCAGTGTGGGGGAGGGCACAGTAAACATGCTGGTCCACAGAGTGCAGTGTGGGGGAGGGCACAGTAAACATGCTGGTCCACAGAGTGCAGTGTGGGGGAGGGCACAGTAAACATGCTCCTCCACAGAGTGCAGTGTGTGGAGGGCACAGTAAACATGCTCCTCCACAGAGTGCAGTGTGTGGAGGGCACAGTAAACATGCTGGTCCACAGAGTGCAGTGTGGGGGAGGGCACAGTAAACATGCTGGTCCACAGAGTGCAGTGTGGTGGAGGGCACAGTAAACATGCTGGTCCACAGAGTGCAGTGTGGAGGAGGGCACAGTAAACATGCTCATCCACAGAGTGCAGTGTGTGGAGGGCACAGTAAACATGCTCCTCCACAGAGTGCAGTGTGGAGGAGGGCACAGTAAACATGCTCATCCACAGAGTGCAGTGTGTGGAGGGCACAGTAAACATGCTGGTCCACAGAGTGCAGTGTGGTGGAGGGCACAGTAAACATGCTGGTCCACAGAGTGCAGTGTGGAGGAGGGCACAGTAAACATGCTCCTCCACAGAGTGCAGTGTGTGGGGCACAGTAAACATGCTGGTCCACAGAGTGCAGTGTGTGGAGGGCACAGTAAACATGCTGGTCCACAGAGTGCAGTGTGGGGGAGGGCACAGTAAACATGCTGGTCCACAGAGTGCAGTGTGGGGGAGGGCACAGTAAACATGCTGGTCCACAGAGTGCAGTGTGGGGGAGGGCACAGTAAACATGCTGGTCCACAGAGTGCAGTGTGGAGGAGGGCACAGTAAACATGCCAGGCCCGGAGGAGAGGAGAAGGCAGTCTGGAGGGTAGGGAACCAAGAGGCCACAAACGTAATAGGGTGCGAGACCAGACCTTGTAGGTCCGTAAAATGGACATATCCTTAAGGCGACTGGGAGCCAGTGGAGACTACGCAGACCTAGGTCAAATGTGTATCTGCTTCGCATTCAAATACTTTTCTGTGCTTCACTGATCATGGCCTGGTGCCACTTTTAGCTCTGAGATGAGATTTGCATGTCATAGGCATAAAAGTGGTCGCCAAGGCCAACCCTGAGAATAATGTGGCCTTGCAGCTGCCTATAAATACAGAACGGCCTTGAGTGACCCACGCTGGCAAACTTTCATCTGTCACTGATGCAAGACTGAAAACACTGCAGGGCAATACCGGCGATCCCACAGACGCTCTTCCGCCCTGTTCAGGAGGAGGCTGTGATCGTCCATATCAAAAGGCCCAACGGGAGCAGTGTACAGATCAACCCAGAATCAGCAGCCAGAAATAGATCATGAGTGCTTCTGACAATTTCACAATTATGCTAGAACCATACTGAAATGGTTCTAGCATATTTCTAGATGATGCCAGATAGCTGAGGAGCTGAGGTGACACAACACGCTCACGCACTTTAGCCAGGACAGGCAGCTGCAATGAGGTGCATCCATCTAACTGGAGGCAACTCAGAAAAACTTGATTAATGAAAAAAAATAGAAATGAGAAGGAAATGAAAAAGAGCAGGTTCATTACTTCATCTTCTGCTCAGATTCCCCTAAATCTATTTCCTGGGAAGAGAGACACATCGTGCCATTTTCTGCTTTGCTGATTAACACAGATAAATGAAGTCACATGACGTACTTCTGTATTTCCCTCTCACTCTCGGCCTCACACCCAAAACAAATGAATCAAACTAACGACTGCGGTGAAATAAGAACAGGAAAGAGAAGAAACAGGTGCCATCCATCAGCACTCCCCAGTAAAATTCAGTCCGATTTACAATCCTCCGTTACCGTGTGATTTACTATGCGCTCCGAGGACGATTCCTGGTGATTTACGCCACCCGATGCTAATGAATTTTCGCGTTTCGGGGGTGCCATTTGCGCGGAGAACAGCGGGTTGTGCGATAATTTCGATCTCGGTGACGGAGTGCGCTCCAGTGGGACGTCGCGCACGATAAGAGGCGCCCTGCTTTTACCGTTACCATCGCAACAGGTGACCACGGGCCACGCCGCTCGCAACTTAGCCAATCAGACGAAATCATACGAGCAGTGTCATTTTCAACACCTCTCACGGAGCTTTGCAAACACAGCAAGCAAGTAATTAAAGGATAATGCGACATTCTCTTCAATTCTGTTCCAGGAGCAAAGCTCAGTCCTTTGTGTGATTCCGGGGAGAGGGGAAAAACACACAGATAGATTAAAAACACACAGACAGTCTTGCAACTGTGCGTGACTGCGGTTTTGTGTCCTTGTGTTTTCCATGTGACTCCAATAGTGTCAGTGCAAATAAATGACAGATTAAGTGACTGATGGAATTAAGATTTGGTTTCATCCAGACTGCCAATGGACCATCAGAGCCCTGCTGGGGAGTGCTCTCGCCCCATAGAGTCAGGGTAACAACGGAGCGCAAGGGAAACACACACTGCTCTGTCCACATAGAGTACAGACAAACCACCTCTCTCTGTCAGGCAGGCCCACCCGAGGAAGCTCACTATGTCCGTCTTAGACTTCCATCTGCAGAACCGCCGTGGTGAGAATGGAAGGAAGGACTCAAGAATGAGAGAGGCACGTGAAATCAGAGGCAATTACCTGATTACCAAACAGGTTGAATCCATTAATGGCTTCCAGTGCAGCTTTGGCAAGCCCAACAGAACTGCAATGAGAATAGACACATAAAAAAAGGCGATTTGACTTTCAGCTGCAATCATTGTCTCAAAATCACTTTTTACTTTTCATATAGTATTTGCTTAGTTGAAGCCCCTGTACAAAAACTGACATTGACAGTGACATATTATTACATAAATTAAACAGCTGAATATTTAGTACAGCTATTGCGGTGAAGTGATCGTTTTCAATGGCACAAGCAGGGAAGTAAAGGAAATTTTTTCTGTGATGCAGAAAAAATAACTGATCTGGCAGCATCATAAGTGTCCAGATTGAGCGGATTTCATTTTGGAGACCATTACCTGTGTTTTACAAAGAAAATCTTTAGATCAAAGCAAGACTGAGTTCCCTACCCTATGCTGTTAAAATAACAGTAATAACAACAATAATAAAAGAAAGTGGCAATCTCTCTCCCTCGCTCTCTTTGTCTCTGTCTCATTCGCTCGCTCAGAAATTGAGCAGTGCGTTGCTGTACCAATATCTTTTTCCCTCTTAAATGGGCCAAAAAGGGCACTAGTAATTAGTACTGTTGCTGGAAATCCACTGGAGACTTTGAAGTCAAATGAAATCTATACGAAAGATGGAGAGTGGAAGTCATTTCTGCAAGTAATTGAAACACCCACGTGCACAGACAGCGCACAATTAACCACCTGGCTGAGGCAGGAGCCCAGTTTGCCTGGTCAGCAGCAGTAAGCTCCTGCTATAGCACAACGCTGGGAAGAAATGTGACCAACACAGACCAGGCCTCTTATACCATACCAGAGAACAGGTCTGCACAAAATGTCCATCTCAGACAGACTGACCGCAATGGTGCAAACTCTTTTTATATATTATAATTTATCAGATATATATATTTTTTTTTTGTTTTTTAACAAGTGTATGGTGTATAGATGTTAATCATCTCTCATATTAAGTATGGCACGCATTACTTATCAAAATATATTTTCATATTATACATTTCAGAGATTAGTTATTCAGAGATATTAAATTGCTAAATGCAGTTGGAACATTGGTATTAAAAGCAAAACAAAAGAGAAAAGCTAAAACCAAATTAAATTGTTCATGAGTGTTCGGTGCTTGTATCATATTGTATGCACAGTAAAGATAAATGCCATTGTCTAGTGCTCATAGCAAATGCACTATGCCATAAAAACATATCACGAATGCTCTGCACTTTTATGATATCATAGCATTAAACGAAGTATACAGACTGTATACATTTCAATTGCATAATGCTCAAACCACAGGATCTGAATATCAAGCATCTCCATGATTCAGTGACCTGGAAGCTGTCCAATCCAGGACCTTATCACTCACATCCTGATGTTTGTGAGCATGTTTGTAACATAAGCATGCTTAGTGCCCTTGTCAGTATTTATTTACATGGGGGCTGTGGCATGGAGATTAATCTCTAAACATGACGGCATTGCGCATTTCTATTCCTAGAGGTTAAATTGCTACTGTTCCTACTTCCCGTATGGAAATGCATAATCTCAAATACATGTTGCAATTTAAAGCGTTGTTTAGGCTTGCCGAACAGTTAATGTAACTGCTCATGTAACCAAGCATAGAGCTAATTATGTTAGAGTATGTTACATGCATACTATAAACTACAACTGCAAACCAAATGACATGGGCAATGCTATGTTACCATCGTGCATTCTGCACACAAGCTTTCCAAACCTTTTCTGCTGAATCTCCTTTTGAAATCTCCCACCTAGCACTGACTTTCAAACATTCTTCCCCCCTCCCCAGTGTTTGTGGGAACTCCCACAGTGGGGACCCCATACTATGCTGAAAGAAGAACTTGAGAGCTTTGACCGGTCTCATGAAATCACGGGCAGGAAATTGGATGAGTGCGTATCAGAGCTCGGTCCCTCCCTGCCGAGGCGGCATCTCTCTGTTCCCCATCGCCAGCCATACCCAGATGCTGTCAGTCTTCCCTGAGACGTGCAGTGTTTAGAAACGCCATACCCTCAGGGAGACCAGCGCGCGCCATGATGGAAAGTCATTAACAGTCTCTTGTGTGACTGATAACAGGGATCTAACTGCTGAAACGACCGGCTATCACCGTGTTGTTTAAAAAGATAGCTCCTGTAATGCGTCCATAAATCCTGCTGTCAGTTTGCTCCCTCCAGCATACTTTGACTGACTTTGCTGTCTGATGGTATCATTATCCTAAACTCGCTCTTCACCCCAGAAACAGTGCCCACTCTGGCAGGTTTATCCTGGTCTATCCCAGAAACAGTGCCCACTCTGGCAGGTTTATCCTGGTCTATCCCAGAAACAGTGCCCACTCTGGCAGGTTTATCCTGGTCTATCCCAGAAACAGTGCCCACTCTGGCAGGTTTATCCTGGTCTATCCCAGAAACAGTGCCCACTCTGACAGGTTTATCCTGGTCTATCCCAGAAACAGTGCCCACTCTGGCAGGTTTATCCTGGTCTATCCCAGAAACAGTGCCCACTCTGGCAGGTTCATCCTGGTCTATCCCAGAAACAGTGCCAAATCTGGCAGGTTTATCCTGGTCTATCCCAGAAACAGTGCCCACTCTGGCAGGTTTATCCTGGTCTATCCCAGAAACAGTGCCCACTCTGGCAGGTTTATCCTGGTCTATCCCAGAAACAGTGCCCACTCTGGCAGGTTTATCCTGGTCTATCCCAGAAACAGTGCCCACTCTGGCAGGTTCATCCTGGTCTATCCCAGAAACAGTGCCCAATCTGGCAGGTTCATCCTGGTCTATCCCAGAAACAGTGCCCACTCTGGCAGGTTTATCCTGGTCTATCCCAGAAACAGTGCCCACTCTGGCAGGTTCATCCTGGTCTATCCCAGAAACAGTGCCCAATCTGGCAGGTTCATCCTGGTCTATCCCAGAAACAGTGCCCAATCTGGCAGGTTCATCCTGGTCTATCCCAGAAACAGTGCCCAATCTGGCAGGTTCATCCTGGTCTATCCCAGAAACAGTGCCCAATCTGGCAGGTTTATCCTGGTCTATCCCAGAAACAGTGTCTACTCAGGCATGTCTATCCTGGGCTATCCTCTGGTCCGGTGTTTCCAGAACAGTCATTTGTCATTTGAAATGCTTAATTAATTTATAAAGCCTTACAACTGATTTGAGCTACTAGTATCTATATTGATGAGCAATAACTAACATGGTCATAAATGTATTGAACAGAACCTACAATTCAATACAAACTCAACATTCATTTCACATTATATTAACTACAACAGTGTTCTTTAAAAGCTTTAATTTGACTTTGAAATTATATTTCAGGGGGACATATGAGATCATTATATCGCATTCCTTAATTTGTTTACTGTAGCTCAGAATGCCAAGGTTTAGAATTATGAAAGCCGTTATCAAAAATGTCAAAGACAATGCATTAAGCCCTACGCTAACACACAAATGTGTGTGTGTGTGTGTGTGTGTGTGTGTGTGTGTGTATGAGAGAGAGGGAGAGATTGCCAGTTTCTTATATCATTGTTGTTATTCCTGTTATTTTAACTGTGAAAGAAACACATACTGTTTAATAATCCATGTGAACAAAGCACTGAAAGTGAATGAAAATGAACAGAGAAGGGAGGCACAGGGCCTGCAGTGAAAGAGTTGCTGTGAAGCAGCACCTTGAGTGCAGCTCGGTGCAGCCGTTGTTGTACTTGCTTCCTCTTTCCCACATCCCAAAATCAGGCACCCTGTAGGCCCGCTCCACGCAGAAGACCAGGTTCTGGATGAAAGACACCTTCAGGGAAAAGAAAGATGGAGAGAAACCACATTCAGATTTATATTGAAACTAAAACGTGCACGTAGCTTCTCCATCTGACGTACACTGCATACATTTAGCTCAGCTTCAGTTCTGTCTGTGCACAATTGTACGTTTTAGACGGAGATTAAACAAGATAAACAAATAAGACATTTATATGCACATGCGGCTCGCAGGTTTCCACTGGGGCCCTCTCGAGAAGCTGATAACAGGTGTTCAAACACATCGCTAAAATCATCCCTCCAGAAACAAAATATCTGGTTGGACAAGCCACACACTGACGAGCCATCACTGTGAAGTGCCAGTGATACCATGGGGTTCACATCTGATTACCTATGGACCCCCCCACCCCAGTGAGTTTCATTTCATTTTGAGCTGTAATTAGATACATATGAATTATAATAGTTATCTAATGGCAGCTTCTGAACCCCCAGGCAACCTTTAAGTGATGTTTAGCCCCACAGCCCGCCCCAATCTCCAATTTCTTATTAAGGATAAACTCTTTCATCCCCTTATCAGCTTTTTGAAAACGCATTGTCTGTCATTGATTGAAGGTGCGTTAAAAAAAAACACAGCTAGATTAATGTGCTGACCTTTAAGAATTGGGAAATGTGAATAGGCACCTCCTTTTCAGGATGTCAGACTTTACAGTTTAATCTGTAACAACCCATCTCTTCCCTTTACAGGACATGTATCCCCACGCATGGTTGTACTTTTTTAAATCTAAGCATAAAAGTGCAAAAGGGCACAGTTAATCCACATTTTCATCCAAGCACAAAAAGGAATCATTATTAAAAATTACCATACCACTGAAAGACAGACAGGTTCTCTTTATAGTAGCCTATTTCCAATAAAATAAAAGTCTCTTCATTTTTACTTTGAATTTAAAAAATCACGTATACTTTTAAAAGGTATAGGTATCAAATTAAGTATATTATACTTGTGTTTAGAATGGCTAGGACCAAATAACTTTCGCAGTATCCACCTCCGTTTCAACAGCGGGAAGTCCTCTTGTAAGAGTAACAGTTACATAAAGCAGCCAGGAGTGGTTTGCCCCTTACCCTGGCCAAGGGTCTGAAGTGGGCCTCCACTGCCGAACACCCACACACACACGCACACGCAAAAGCACCGGAGCGTTCATCTCAAAAGCCTTTAGACAGCACAATCTGCATATCAGCCCACAGAAGTCCACTCCGTCCCTCTGGCAACCTCAAAGAATGCAGGAGTTCACTTTCCAGGGCATGATAGCAGTATCCCCCCCTACATCAGACCGGCTGAACTATGTATGTCCCACTCTGACTAGATGCAGGGCATTATGGGGGAATGAAAGAGTGATGACTCTTTAAAAGGGAAAATCTTAACACATCGCGGCAGATGCAACTGTCAGCGGTTTTAATTTAACATGAAGAGAGCAGGAAGGAGAGCGTGCTAAAATGAGGAGAGAGGGAGAGAGAGCGAGGGGGAGAGAGAGAGAGAGAGAGAGAGAAGGGGAGCCAAGCTCCAGAACCGGGGCTGATTTCCCTCTTCTTCTGGTTCCACCAGCGTGAAAATGATGAATGTTAGGAGCTTTATGGCATCTTAATGACCGTTAATGGCCTGAGGTGCCTCTTCCTCAGTCTCATCTGCAGCCTCTGATTGGGTTTTTATGTACAGGCCCACAGTGTGCAGGAAAAAAAAAAACAAAAAAAAAAATTAAGACATAAAACCTCAGATTTTCTGAAAAGTTGAGATTTTCCAAGAGCCGCAGGGGGTGTGATCAATCCGTTTTAATGGACAGATACATTAGGAAATGTGCCTATACCAGGTTCTCTCAGCGAACGTGCATCTTCAGCCTCTATGTGAAAGCACAATGAACTCTTTTGGGCTGAGAGCTGGAACGCACAGACAACCAAACACAACCAAACACAGGGACCGCGCACAACCAAACACAGGGACCGCGCACAACCAAACACAACCAAACACAGGGAACGCACACAACCAAACACAACCAAACACAGGGACCGCACACAACCAAACACAGGGACCGCACACAACACAAAATGCCTCCCGCTTCACACTCGTCTGTTCCACATGACATTAATAAAAAGGGATAAAATGGCTGCCGATTACACTTTTATGCTTTTTAATTGTGTTATGTGCCCTGACAAGTGCCGCTTTAAAAATGTAAATGAGATCTGCTCTGCAAATTGCCAGCTCTGTCAAGTTACGCAGGCAAAATGTTGCTTTTCAAAAAATATAGTGGGTAAAACGGGAGCACTTCAGCAATCACTGAGAGAGAGTACTTTCAGCAAAACAGAGAAAATATCTTCCTCTGGACCCTCAGTGGAAAACACTATTCTATTACTGCCTTTTTCCCCCAAAAAGAGATAAGCTGAAAAACTTGCAGCAAATAAAGTGGCTATTATTTCACAGGCCATTATTTCACACCATTGTAGAGAGAGATGCAATCTCCTAGAGAACAGATTACCGGAATAAAAGATAGCATTAATTATGTCCAACCGTTTTACCCCGTGGGATTACAGGCGATAAAATGACATGCCGTGCAGTGATGGTTCAGCAGCTCACTTTCCGTGTGGGAAATCAAAAGGCACAGTCCCTGTAGGTACCCACGGCTTTTACCAATATTAATGATTAATATTAATATTGATGTAAGCCCATCACCCTACTCAGTTAAAGACATTATGGAATCGGTAATGAGAAAACAACCAGGGATGGAAATAGCCCTCTCAAAGTGCACCCACCTGAGACTTACCTGCTCTTACCTAAATGGAGACAGAGGAGAGTAAACCTGCACTGGGCTAGTGTACAGAGCAGGACCGCTGGCCAAAAAATGCTACACAGTGGGGAAAGCCATTAACAGGAAAGCCATCCACATCTGGAGCAAATGACTGGGAAGATCGTATTGGTGGCGGTTCATTGCAGTCATGTGACCTCCCACAATACCTCGTCTGTGTTGTAGATGATCTGGAGCCCCGAGCAGATCATCTCCACCAGGTAGAGCAGGAAGAGGGAGACGGCATCGATCTGCACCAGGGGAGGGCAGGAAACCGTGTCAGTCCCCAACCAAATCCCACTCTGGGAACTGGCCAGGAACAATGCGTCTGATTGGATGCATCAGCAAGTTCTTCAAAGACACAACGTCTCATCCAATCATGGGCATTGGATTCCTGCCACCCCAGTAAGCCTAATTAAACAGCACAATATTGGCACACTCTCTGTTTGCATCCATCTTCACTGTACTGCTCAATATAACCGAGTACAATAGACATTTCATTTTACCAACAAAAAAAGGCTGAGTTCTCAGTATTAATTAATCTACTGTACTCAAGATAAAGCAATTGTACAGTACAATAGATATTCAATTTCGTCAAAAGAAAGTGTGTTTCTTGGTGCGAGTTCATTTCAGCAGTGTAAGTCGGTGCTTCACAGTTGGATGAGGCCGACAGCAGTTGGCAGCCGGATGACGTACCTGCAGGTGACAGTAGTCGTCGTATGACACGACCTCGTCCCCGGTGTGCACGTTGAATACGGAATGGAGGCATTTGTACGGGCTGGGGTCCTGCTTGAACAGCTCCACCTGATACACAACACAACACAACACAGGCCAGGTGGCCGAGCGGAGCCGTGAGACACACAGCGGCTGTTACCGGCCAACTTTGTGTCATCAATCCAGTCCACCGAGGAAAAGGCCCGGGCAGGGATGTAAACACTCGCAAATAAATATCCCCTTAGACCACACTGTTACTTTCTGTGAAGACACTGTTCCCCAGTACAACTTGTTATATAAACGAGTAAATGTTATATCTTAATACAGGTGTGTGAAATAAAGTGCTCTGCTCAGCGATACATCAGCGGTGCCGTTGAAATACACAGTGGCAGGATATAAACACACTTTATATATAACACCTGTGACTATATATTCCCTTAGACCACGCTAACACTTGCTGGAAGACACTGTTCCTCTGTAAAGCGCATAACATTTTCTCATTTATATGACATAATGTTTGAAATAAAGGCCCCGGCTCAGGGATACAGCAGCAGTGCTGTATAGATCAGAATCTGCACTCTGCTAACAAGTCAAACTCCCTACCCATACTGCCATACTGTTTACAACCAGGATAAACTACAAGCACACGTGTGAATGTTAAAAAGCCAGACTATTTCATAGTGTGAATGTTAAAAAGCCAGACTGTTTCAAACAGTGTGAATGTTTAAAACTCCAGACTGTGTCATACAGTGTGAATGTTTAAAACGCCAGACTGTGTCATACAGTGTGAATGTTTAAAACTCCAGACTGTGTCATACAGTGTGAATGTTTAAAACTCCAGACTGTGTCATACAGTGTGAATGTTTAAAACTCCAGACTGTGTCATACAGTGTGAATGTTTAAAACTCCAGACTGTGTCATACAGTGTGAATGTTTAAAACTCCAGACTGTGTCATACAGTGTGAATGTTTAAAACTCCAGACTGTGTCATACAGTGTGAATGTTTAAAAAGCCATTGCACCCTCCGTCGGCCCGGTAAAGGCAGAACCGGAGGCCAGGGAGGGGAGCAGAGCTAAGAGGCGCCCGGCCTAAGGGACATGAGAGTTGCACAGAGCACTGTGCTGCACAGGGCTGTTTAAGGATGCTGGGCACCCTCACTGCTGAAGCACGGAGGAAGATGTGCAGCCAGGTGTGGACAGACTCTCCATCATTCACTCAACTCATTCACACACTCGGTACGGCTGGAGAATGACCGAGTGAGCACCAGTGAGGGCGAGTGAGAGAGGAAGGGAGGGAGAATGACAGAGGGAGAGAGGGAAGGAAGGAGAGTGAGCGGGAGACAGAGGGAAGAATGTGGAGACAGAGAAAGAGTGAGTGAGTGAGGGACATTGAATCATTGCTTTCTTTGCACTCCTCTTTAAAGTCAATATCTCTGGGGAAACATCAGCGGCTGAAATTTGCAGCAATTTGAAATTGGCTGAGAGAACAGGAGGTGCACAGATGGTCCACACAGTCACATATATACGTATAACGTACAGTAGCTTTCACAGCATAGGATGCCACGATATGGACCTAAAGCTCTTGATGAAGTACAGAGCGCGTTGTGAGAAAGCCAAAAGAGAGAGGGCGGGAGAGAGAGAGAGGGAGAGAGAGAGGGGGGAGGGAGGGAGAGAGAGAGATTGGAAGTGAGACAGAGAAGGAGGGGGGGAGATTGGAAGCGAGAGAAAGCAACAGGAACTGTGGGTGTGACGCGCGCTGAATGCGAGGGCCAGGCCCTGGGTAAGAGCAGAGCGGCGTGTTTCTCTGGCGGGCGGTTGAGCTGATGGCCCTCCTCGCAGCGGGAGGGCGTGGCGGCGATTACGGCGGTCTGGCTGTTCCTCAGCCCGCGCCCCGCCCGCGTCAGTCAGCTCCGCGCGCCACACACCCGCCGCACCGCGCTAATGGCCCCTTCTCTCCGAGCGTGGGAGACAGCTGCTAATGGCCGATGCCGAAGTCATTAACAGCATAAATGGTGCATTATAATTAAGACACAGAAAAGCTTTCGTTGAATTCAGTCAGAGAGGTCAGGACTAAATGAAACCAAATAATTTCAAAGGCGCGGGATTCCAAAGGCACGCGATTTCAACGGCACGCTTAATTAAAAAGAGAAGTATATTAAAATGAATGTAAAAAACACAAGACTTCAGTACAGGGAGAGGGTTGGCCTTTCAACTTTCTCACTAGCAACAGATTGTGTTAGGACAGAGGCAGTGCAAATGCGACTGGATCTATATTTATCCACTGCGGCGTGAGATGGCGAGCATATGTGTCAGGTTTTTCAGCGATGAAGAAATCACTCACCCCTCCATGCTGTTATCTCCTTCAGCACACAGCGCCCAGATTCAGGGACTCTATCCAGCATCGGCTGAAGGTCAACGCCCAGAATAACTGCATACTATAGACTCAAGTCTGTGATACCATCCTTACAATATTTTCAGGTAAAAAATGAGACTCATGATTCCAGAAAAAAAGAAGGAAAAAAAAACCTACGCAAGCACTAGTATAAATCAAAAATGTATGACTGAGAACTGATTCAGGGAAAACGTTAAGGACATTTTAATGCCAAAAGACAGCCTTTTCACGGCACCTTTTGTACATCTTGAGAAAATGCTAAAAAGGAAGTAAAATCCATGTGATTGATCTGTGCCTTTTTCATAGATCAAATACCACCTTGCCTTCTATTGGGCCATCCCAAACAAAAACACATTAATAATGCCCTGTTCCTGCACTATCAAAAACATTCCTAAAGAGAGCAGGAACAAAGTTACCAAGGTCCTTTCTGTGGAACATTTGGAAGGAGAGAAAAAAAAACAAAAAAAAAACTAAGCCAAGTTAGAATTCATGCTGAGAACAAACCCCGATCTCTGTTTTTTTTTTTTAAGTAAAAAGAAATATGAAACTCAACAAGCGCTACACTCTATCAGTGTAGGCACTGCATGATAATATAGAAGCCTGCTCATCTGCTCTTTTCAGACATTTGCTAATGTGTTCTGTTCCCATTTTAAATTACCCCTTTGATAACCGGTTTCAAACGAGACGGGTCTCGTCACAGACAAGAGAATGCCGTCACATGGCTGAAATTGGCTTGTCTTACAATAACAGAGACGTCCAGAAGCCTCATTAAAACCTTTAAGGGAGAGCCAATGCGACCCAACCAGCCTCCAAACTCTATTCTGCTAGTCAAATTGTGTTTGGGTTGATTACAGTTATTATCTCCAGAAAGAGTTCCCATTCCTTTGATCACTTCTAAAGTCTTCTTCCTGATGCCATTTGAATGGTACAGTGGCATGGGCACTGGAGCACAGGGCTCCTGAGAAAGCTGTGACTAGTGTCTGTCTGTCTGTCTGTACTGTACTGTCTGTCCATGTTTATTACACTCCTACAGGAAGGACATCAAAATGCTAAGAGAGGCAGGGGGAAGAGCATCACAGTTATGAAGAAAAACACTACGGGCAGATCCCTTCTCTCTCTGATTTGATTGGGTTTTTTTCCATGTATTTATGAAGGGATTAATAAAGTGAAGAAGCTAATACAGATTGAGTTCTGTCAGCAGAAAGAGAAGGTACGCAGAGATTAAAGGTACACTCCACACTGATAAAAACAAGCATTTTCCCTCTTGAATTTCTAAAGCAAACCACTTTGAAAAGCTGTAGTGTTAGAAGAAACGGCTGGGTATTCAGTGTGTTTGAGGGTGTGCGTGTGTGTGTCTATGTGTGTGTGCACGCGTGTGTGTGTTTGTATGTGAGTGTGTGCGCGCGTGTATTTGTACGTGTGTTTGTGCATTTGTGTCTTTGCACATACACACTCACAAACAGATGAGCTGATTGGCCAGGTTATGCCAGCTGGGCAGGCTGGGGCTCTCACCTTGTGGGACTGCCTCATGTAGCAGTACAGGATGCCCCGCATGCAGCTCAGGGCCTGAAGGCGGGGCGGGGTGGGGCGGGGCGGGGCGGGCGGGGCGGGGCAGCACAGGGCTCTCACCTTGTGAGACTGCCTCATGTAGCAGTACAGGATGCCCCGCATGCAGCTCAGGGCCTGAGGGCGGGGCGGGGCGGGGCAGCGCGGGGCTCTCACCTTGTGAGACTGCCTCATGTAGCAGTACAGGATGCCCCGCATGCAGCTCAGGGCCTGAGGGCGGGGCAGGGCGGGGCAGCGCGGGGCGCTCACCTTGTGGGACTGCCTCATGTAGCAGTACAGGATGCCCCGCATGCAGCTCAGGGCCTGAGGGCGGGGCGGGGCGGGGCAGCGCGGGGCTCTCACCTTGTGGGACTGCCTCATGTAGCAGTACAGGATGCCCCGCATGCAGCTCAGGGCCTGAGGGCGGGGCGGGGCGGGGCGGGGCGGGGCGCTCACCTTGTGGGACTGCCTCATGTAGCAGTACAGGATGCCCCGCATGGAGCTCAGGGCCTGAGGGCGGGGCAGGGCGGGGCAGCGCGGGGCTCTCACCTTGTGAGACTGCCTCATGTAGCAGTACAGGATGCCCCGCATGCAGCTCAGGGCCTGAGGGCGGGGCGGGGCGGGGCGGGGCAGCACAGGGCTCTCACCTTGTGAGACTGCCTCATGTAGCAGTACAGGATGCCCCGCATGGAGCTCAGGGCCTGAGGGCGGGGCAGGGCGGGGCAGCGCGGGGCTCTCACCTTGTGAGACTGCCTCATGTAGCAGTACAGGATGCCCCGCATGCAGCTCAGGGCCTGAGGGCGGGGCGGGGCGGGGCGGGGCGGGGCGCTCACCTTGTGGGACTGCCTCATGTAGCAGTACAGGATGCCCCGCATGCAGCTCAGGGCCTGAGGGCGGGGCAGGGCGGGGCGGGGCAGTGCGGGGCTCTCACCTTGTGAGACTGCCTCATGAAGCAGTACAGGATGCCCCGCATGCAGCTCAGGGCCTGAGGGCGGGGCAGGGCAGGGCGGGGCGGGGCTCTCACCTTGTGGGACTGCCTCATGTAGCAGTACAGGATGCCCCGCATGCAGTTCAGGGCCTGAGGGCGGGGCGGGGCAGGGCAGGGCGGGGCGGGGCTCTCACCTTGTGGGACTGCCTCATGTAGCAGTACAGGATGCCCCGCATGCAGTTCAGGGCCTGAGGGCGGGGCAGCGCGGGGCGGGGCGGGGCGGGGCGGGCGGGGCGGGGCAGCACAGGGCTCTCACCTTGTGAGACTGCCTCATGTAGCAGTACAGGATGCCCCGCATGCAGTTCAGGGCCTGAGGGCGGGGCGGGGCAGGGCGGGGCAGCGCGGGGCTCTCACCTTGTGAGACTGCCTCATGTAGCAGTACAGGATGCCCCGCATGCACTTGATGGCCGAGTGCTCCAGCTCGTGGGTGCGTCCCATGTCATCATCGATGCGTCTGTGTGCCAGACAACACAGCACAGCGACATAAACAACACCGTATTCTCAGCTTCATTTCACATCAAGAGCTTAAGCAAGACTTTTTCCATCACTGGGAGAAAACCTTAACATTTCAGTAGCTAATGGAATTCCCCAAACAGTATGTTCAAGAAACGTTTGGAAGCACCACATACAGCTGATGACATCGATCATTAAAGCCAGGAATGTGGTCCCAAACTAAAATGAGGGTGGACAAAAAAAGAATGCAGACAGGCTTTTTAAAGAATGCACAGATAAACCTGGTCTATGAATATTAAAACGTGCGATGCAATTTGATATTCTGTCTGCATGCAGCTATTAAAAATACATAATTAGCTTTTTCTGAAGCACTCTGAATGAATATGTTATGTATCACGCACCTGTAATTACAGCACACATCTATCAGAATGAAACCCCCAGAAGCCCCCAAGCCCACCCCCAGGTAAACCCATCACTGAGAAATGAGAAAGAACCGGGGAAGAAAAGATTCATTGCCGGATGAATGACTCAAAATGCCTGAAAAATAATGATCATCGGCACTGTGAAGCAGCGAATACAGAGACATCGGAACGGAAATGTTGAAATAAACAAAATATAACAAACATAAAAACCCCACTTCCTCATAAATCTGACACATACAAGTCATACAATTCTACCGTTAGTTAATATTTTGAAAATACGCAAACTGCTTCAGAAGCACTGCATATCCGCACAGCCAACCACGGGATGAGACAGCGTGATCCCACACCACCAGACTCCTTTACGAAACCGCATGGACACCAAGTAATGGGCTTTCATCCAAACTGTCAGATCGGAATCATCCTAATTAAATCCCACTGACAACGCAAACGGGAACAAACCGTGACTGATGACAGGGTCCTACGTGGTAATCTACCCCTCTCCCCAGATAAAAATAGTCTACTCCACCAGACCGTGTTTCACTCTTCCTCCCAACCATTGCGTGGCATAGCGGTTAGAGGCGGGAACGGCAACCAGAAGGCTGTGGGGTCATACCTCAGACAGGCAGGCGACCGCACCCTTGAGCCAAGAGCGTGAATCGTGCCGGTAATTAGGGTAGTATATGTGATAAGGAAGCATATAATGTGAAAATCACCAGGGATGAGGTCTGACTGTTTTTTTCCCCGGCCATAGTGGACCTCAGGGTCAGGAGGAGGGCCAGTTAAAGCTTGGCTTGGTTATTTGAGCCTTTCAGATCAAATTAGCACCTCAGCTGCTATATTTCACGAATGACAGGTTTACCGTGTGATACGAGTGACCTGTTCAGAAGGCAAGGACATGGAAACCGGTCTCGGTAGCCCAGGTCCTCAGTAAAGATCTCAAATGGCAGAAATACAGGGGGTGGACACAAAATCAATGCGTAGTGAGATGAAGTGATTTAAAGGCAGAGTGGAACACAATTATCATATTACCTCGACATCACTGTGAACTCAATTAAATCAAAAGCAGAGATTTATACATCAGAAAAATTCAGAAACTACATTCATGAAGCCCCCAAAGTTTGCTTGGTAAACATGAAGCTATAAGACTTACAGCTGTCTGCATGACATCTTCAGCATCAAAACGCCACTAAAGTCTGCGAGCATATTTACAATACAGCAAGTGAAAGTTCATCTTTAAATAAGAACAAGCGCATGTGTAATTAATCTGAAGGTCAGGTTCTCTGTTAGATAGGGAAACTGCAAGTTTAATCACATTTACATTTACATAAGAATGGCAGCCCTAGAAACCAGGGAAACAGAATGTGTGTATGGGACATTAATGAGACAGAGTGGCAATGCATTTACTGTTCATTCCTCCTCACCTGTAGCCTATAGAGACACAGCGTGGATTTAACGTAATTCAGTCCTTGCTTGTAAGCCAGGGAAAAGATGGGTGTGTTTAATGTCAGTGTGAACTCACATTTAAGCCAGTAAAGACAGAGAGTGCATTTAAATCACCCGTAAGCATGTATGCACCTCTGTTTAAGAGAGTTTAAATCCTCAGTAAGCCAGTGAAGACAGAGTTAATTTAAATCTCCTGTGAACGAGTGAAGACAGAGAGTGTACTGAAGTCAGCTGTAAGCCTGTGAATACACACTGCACTCAGCATTAACTGACATGTAAGCCAGTGAAGACACACTGCGCTCAGCAGTAACTGACCTGTAAGCCAGTGAAGACACACTGCACTCAGCATTAACTGACCTGTAAGCCAGTGAAGACACCCTGCGCTCAGCATTAACTGACATGTAAGCCAGTGAAGACACACTGCACTCAGCATTAACTGACCTGTAAGCCTTTGAATACACACTGCACTCGGCATTAACTGACCTGTAAGCCTTTGAAGACACACTGTGCTCAGCATTAACTGACCTGTAAGCCTGTGAATACACACTGCGCTCAGCATTAACTGACCTGTGAGCCAGTGGAAACACACTGCGCTCAGCAGTAACTGACCTGTAAGCCAAGGCCAGGGCCCATGCGCTGGCTGCACAGTACAGAGAGTCCCGGACTTTAGCCTCATTGCAGTCAGAGCAGGTCTTCACAGGGAACAGCCCAGTGGTGGGGCTCTGGAAGTTCAGGATGGTGGACTTCACTGGACCGGAGGGAGGGAGGGACGGAGTGAGAGGGGGAAGGAGAGGGAGAGAGAGAATTAGCAAGAGGCTGCTGTCCTGTTTCCAATGGCCAAGTGCCAATATACGCAGCTCAGTTACAGATCTGGCAAGGGACAATTATGTTGTGTCTAAAATCGCCCCTTAAAAGAACAGAAAACCACACTGCATAAGAAACATTGTGATGAAAATAGATGATTACAAAAATGGTTAAATAAACTCATCAATCAAATCAAATAGGCTGAGGCGATGGGGAGTTAACAGCATCTATTTGCTGTCTGCATGATGAGTCTAAAGGACGAGACTCCTTGCAAAGAAATGTGTGCAAAGCTACAAGTTGGGAAAACAAAACGACACATGCCCATCTCTCTCCCTCTCTTTCTTTCTCCTGGAAATCTCCTGGAAACTCAAAGCAATCCCTAAAGGCCTCCAAGATTACCCTCTGCTACCGTAAAAAGGTCCTTGTCGGTCGATGAACTTGTCGCTTGTCGTAACGTGGCTAAGAGAGCCGTAAGAAGGGTCACAGTTGTGAGTGGCTTTCAGTGTTCTTTAAAATAAATGCAGAAATGGATGTTGTTCTCTTTAACTTGAAGAGATCGCTCATTCCCTCTCCCTCTCATAGAAGGAACATTCATACTGCGTAATCATGTTAGAGGAAGCCTGGATCAACGTAAAGAGACAAAATCAGGAGCAGATTAAACTGAATATTAATAAACCACTCCATAACCCTGTCACTTCATGTTATTTCAGCCCCAGCAGCTACAGTTAACAGGCAGAGGAAAATGGACTTCAGCTGCTCTCAGAGGAAACACCGGAACCTCCCAAATGTGCAACCTGAAATCATCTGATTGGTACAGTAAGACAACATGGCTCAGGCAATAAGAGCAGTCGTCTGGCAGTCGGAGGGTTGCCGGTTCGATCCCCCGCCCGGGCTGTGTCGAAGTGTCCCTGAGGAAGACACCGAACCCCCAAATTCTCCTGACGAGCTGGTCGGGGCCTTGCATGGCAGCCAATTGCCGTCGGTGTGTGAGTGTATGTATGAATGGGTGAATGGAGAAGCATCAATTGTACAGCGCTTTGGATAAAGGCGCTATATGAATGCCTGCCATTTACCATTTATAATGACAGCAGGCTTTTTATTATTTTTTTTATAAGATCAGAGCTCAAAATGCAACACGTCCGAACAAAGATTATACACCAAATGGGCAAAAAGTATGCTCAAAGTACAGACTACAAATACCCATGTTGAAATATAATATGCAAATAACCATACTAGTTGGCTTCATCAGAGATGTTTGGCCTGAATCACACCACCATTTCCATATTCCAAATCAGCGACTTATTGCAAAGATATTTTTATTGCATAGGAAAACGATTAAAAAGAAAAATCCCTGTGACTCTACCCATTAAAGGGCAATGTTTTTCCCTCAGGATAATCTCCGAATTCAATCTCTATGAAAATAATAACCATTTCAGCAGCTTACTGGGAACAAGTAATTTTGTTACCTCCACCATGTTCTGTCTAGGTAATGAAAAACACACTTTATAGATCTACATCAACACGTTTTATAGCTAATCATTAAATTACCTGATTTACCGTGTGATAATAGCTAATCCAAAAGAAGCACATTAGACTTTGAAGAGCTTGCTGCTATTCAATAACTACTCTTTTAATCTCTGGAGGAGCACTTTTCTCACCTTGACTCCTGATAAATCACCATTAGGGAGAATGCCGTTTCACAAGTAAACTCCATTTTAATGATGTCACCCTCACTGAACACCTGAGGGCCATGGGCAGAAGTACAAGCACTGCGAAAAGGCCAGCTAGGCCTGGATTTCAGCAGCATTAAATGCCCTTTACGGAACGTCTTCACATACAGATTCTGTCAAATTAACTGTGCGATATCATCCCGATGTCTCACGTTTTTGTGTTTGTGCCCCTTTTATGTTTCCAGCACATTTCCCAGTTGGCGAGTGGCCCTGTTGAAGCTAACTTACAGAAGTTTTGTAGTCCCATTTAACTGCATCGGGTTCTACATTCTTTTCTATATTAACGATAGTGGCACATTCTCAAATTACATAAAGCGATGATATATTGGGAATGACAAAATAAAGTGTTTGGGGGCTTACAGGTGAGGAATGAATTCAGCTGAGATATTTTCTTCATAGCCAGGCCATCATGTATCATGTAGCTTTCTTGCCACCACCTCCTCTGGTGACTTCTGCTTCAGTGCATTTTCGATTTCATTTCACCCAGTAACCTGCAGAGTCTCCCTGGTGTCGCAAATAGTTTTTTAGATATTAAACTCCACGCACTGTACGATAGGTTTGCAATGCCTCTCTGTTCTCTCTCCTCAGCCTAAGGTGTCCTTCTCTTGAAACATCAACTGCAGCAAGGGGACCGGCACCATTTGCCATGTATTTGTCTGTTAAAAGCAGGAATAAAACACCCCATAGTGGAATTCAGTATATTGCTGTAAAGGAACATGAAACTATATATAAAAATAAAAACTAAATAATGTGTTTGTGTGTGTCTGTGTGTGCGTGTGCACGCGTATGTGTGCCCATGTGTCTGTCTGCGTGTGTATGTGTGCACGTGCTTTGTGTCTGTGTGTGCATGTGCACAGGTATGTGTGTGGATGTATGTCTGTCTGTCTGTCTGTCTATGTGAGTGTGTGTGTGTATGTTTATGTGTATGTGTGTGCGTGCTTGTGTCTGTGTCTGTGTGTGTGTGTGTGTGTGTGTGTGTGTGTGAGTGTGTGTGCATGTGCACACGTATGTGTGTGGATGTATGTCTGTCTGTCTGTCTATGTGAGTGTGTGTGTGTGTGTGTGTGTGTGTGTGTGTGTGTGTGTGTGTGCCTGTGCCCAGCACAGGTTGCGGTATGGACCCTGCTTCAGGGTACAATAGCAATGTCCTTGGAACCGCACGTCCAGTTCCCTCTACATTATGAAAAAAAGGTAAATTCATCCTGATATGGAGGCAGGTCTGCTTATTGTGGCATTGTAAAAGTGCTAAATGCTTCCCGTACGCCTGGCTTTTTTACTGTCATCTTTCACATGGAGTCCATGCATAGTGAACATCAAAAAGTACTTGCACTTTTGCCAAACATTTGAAGTAATACAGCAAAGAATACTGAAAACACAGGAAATGAAAGAGGGCCTCATGCATATACAATTTCAGTTCCTTTCAGAAAAAATACTATACTTTCCACAGTACATCATTGAATGTTCAAGAGGCATCAAAAGTAGCTAAACCTTTGAAAATTCACTGAACAAACTCTGGAACGATGTGGTAGAGAAATTGATTGAGGTTGAACACAAAGTGTCCAGAAAGTGCCCAGACACAATTTGTTTTGTGTGTGTGTGTGTGTGTGTGTGTGTGTGTATTTGTGCTTAGAAAACTGTCAAAGTATTTCATTTTCTCTTGTAAACTGCAGAAACATTTACTCTTTTTTTTTTTTTAAACGGGCAAATGCTGCCATGCAAAACACATTTTGAATGTGCTTGCTTCTATGGCAACAACACCAAAAAAACTGGTCCCTAAGATAAGATGGCTCCATTTTATCTCTCCCGATATTGCACATGTAGCATTTAACAGCGTACAGCTGTTTCCTGAGAGCCTCCAAATGGCTGCCCTTACTGACAGAGGCCACTCCCGGAGACAAACAGACCTGAGAGGTAAAGACTACAGAGACAGGCTTCTCCAGTGTGCTCAGTGAAACAGAACAGATTGGCATTGATTAGTGCTGCCAAACAGGCAGATGCTGAGGCATGGAGACTAAGCAGGTCTCAAATGACTTTCCGGAATGAACTCGTAATCTCAGAGGCACATTAATGCACCCACCGCAAAGCAGACAACGGGCTTTGAAATGAGTTCTACCACTCCGAAGCTGCTGCCGCTTTGAACGACTGACGGGTCGGAGTAATCCTTGAGGGAAAAAAAGGCTAACATTCTTTGCGCAAATTACACTGAATGCAAGCTGAAAGTTTCCATGGCACCTACTGAGAATCACCTCTACACCTGCAAACTTTTTTTTTACCTGATAAATGACAAACCAAATTCACTTAAACAGCTTTTTTGCATAACATTTTCTTTTTTTCAGAAGTGTTAACAGAAACCCAGGAATAGCAGTAAGAGTCTTTTTTTAAAGCATTGCAAAGTCTGTTCCTGTGAAGGACTTGGCAGAACTTGTGTAGTGTGAGCAACACATTCTGCAAATGCTTCATTCAGAGAGAGTGCTCTTCCAACATGACAACATGGTTCTGAAACTGTGAGTGTTGAGCAAAACGCTAAACTATTCAGACTGAGTATGGAAGGCAGCACACAATAACAGGCCATTATTCCAGTCCCCTTCTCACCCAATCACCATCACACACATGAATATCATGCCAGGTACAATTCCTTTCTTCACTTATGGATATGAGATCTTGTCATTTCTTGTATTCCATATTTTATCATCAGTTAAAATATAATTTCTATATTTTCTAATGTCATTTTGCTTTTGATATATCATTAAGACCCACTTTACACTGTGGTTTTGCTTGTATGGTTATTCTGAGAAAACTTTTCTGGTGTTACAAGAAATATTAGCTACTAGTAGTGAGTAGTTACGATATATTCAGATGAATAACCAGGCTCTTTTGCCTGAGGGTACACCTTCACGCACATGGGAGGATTCAACAGGACTCATGCGAGTGGGCTTCTCACCGGAGCTGTAGTATCGGTCCAGTTTATCCCACAAGGGCACGCCCTCCAGGTGAAGCACAGACAGCTTGAGTGGTTCATAGATGGAGCCTGCAAACAAGAAGGAATGAAAACGTCAGTCTCCCTAAGCAGTGACTAGGGATCTTCTGTAATTCAGGTTCTGTGGTTTTGTGGTTCTGGCTTCAGTCTGTCCATTGCTGGGCATGGGTTCTCTTGACTACAGCTCTCAGTAACCGTGTGTCATGGGGATTGGCTAGAAATCTGTGGCACTTCATCTGATGGAGCGATTGTGCATGTTTAACTTAAACTGCAACTAACAGTATTGCGCTGAACGTCGGTTACGGCTGTGAAACAAACTGACAAATTGACCCATTTTTTTTTACTCCTCCTATGGATCCTTAAGCATTTCCGGCTGACATTCAAGTGAATCTTAGAGAAATAACTCACATAATTAGACTGAAGACGCTTTGCAGGATGAGAGAATGTTTCACATGTTATAGACACTGATAGATCAGTAACCCATGAAGTTATGACTGTAAGGCAGAATTATTCTAATGCGTCATAATCATTGTCATTTGGCAATCCTGATGTGGACCGGGGAATTGTGGGTATTACAGCTGCCACTACAGCAGCATGTGAAGATGCATTCCAGATCAAGTTAATCAAAGGCACCCATGCACATACCCAGAGCAAACCAAACATCAATCCCATGGAAACATTCATTTAAAAACACAGGACATCACGTTGGACAACGAGTAAAGGCAGCCAGCAGAGTATGCATTCAAGAATATATGTTAGGAAAAACATTCAAAATGTAAAATTATCATGTCATAATCAATTTTTTCAACTGATTTGACAGCAAATTTGAGCTTTTGTTTGTTCAGTGATATGTTTTTAATGTGTATTAAAATTGTATGACTGTTTACATTGACACCGAACACTTTTTCTTCATGGGCAATTCCTAAAAGAAAATGGAACTTCAGTTCTGTAATTCACTTTAAGCTGCAGTCCCATTATTCAGCTAAATACAGCATCTCATATGATGAAACAACGTTATATTTTTAAATGGTAAAATGTATTTGTAAAGTGTTGCTCCATTTTTTCCCCCCAATGTGCAGCATTGTATTACTGCTCGATTGCTTGAGTGAGCTTTTCCCATGGAGCCTTCTTTAAGGCAAGGGCTCTTCCCTTTCACCTGAAAGGGGTGTTAATTTGGGTCCTCAAGAGACACTCTCCAGGTCACAGTTGTTTAGCTCAAAGCCAACATTGAGTCAGCTTTGATGTGCCAGTACTCCTTTCATTAGAAAACTACACTCGAAGGAAAGGTGCAAGAATCTGACCTGCTACATCAACTTTGGTGAAAGGAAAGTTGCACAATTCTGCAGAAACCTTGTGATAATATTGTAGTTGATGCATACAGTGATACAGATTCTCAAAAGAAGGGTAGCTGGCTGCATTAAAGCTGGTTGAGACCATTTAACTTTATTCAAAAGATTAAATAATGAAGAAATTTTGTTCAACATACAGGAGATATGTGTATACCTAAAAACAAATCGCAAAAATAGGCTAATGGTTACATATTGGCTCGTGTCCGTGTAATTTGAGTTTCACTAAAAGTAATCCATTAACAGCTGAAATATGGTGTTGGATTCTCACTGCTACACACAGGTATTAACCCATGGACTTACCATGTCCGCGAAGTTTGGGGTGGCAGGCTGAAATGTCATATGCTGGGCTGGCCATTTTCAATAGATCTGGGTTAGGTCACCGTCTTTCAGATAATTTACAAATCTACAGCAATTCACAAAATGGTTAGTAGGAATTCAGCTAAACAATCATCATGGAATTACAAAGAAAGCTCATTTTGAGTGGTTATTTCAGACACAGACTTTTAATTACAGTACACGACAGTACAGTGAAAGAGATGGAAGTGTGTTGATAAGGAGCTGGATTAGCTAGTTACTGCGGACATGATGAACTGACAGATGGAAACTAAATGGAATCTGCAGCACTGGCTGGCAATGGAGATGCTTATATTGTCGGTTCGCGGGGTAATTTACTATTTCTTTTTCAGCAGCCACAGTGCAAATCCGCTGATTTTTAAACACTGAAGTAAAGTTATGATGCATTCCATCTCGATCAGATCAGTCACACTGGCCGGAATTACAAATATCTCGCTGCGAGCGTGCCATCATAGCAACCACATGTCATATTACGCCCGTCCCATCACCCAAGAAGTAACAGGAAACTCAACACTTACATGCCGGGCCGGCTAATTAATCATTTTAAAACGCCCTCGTCATTTGACTTAAGATATTTGTCAGCCCTGGGGGTATTGAATGATATTGCTGGCTTGTTTATAACTATTTCGCGTGATTCGCTTGATCTAACGTTGCAATTCGGCAGCCAAACATTATGGTACAGTATTTCACCATCTTTCCTGGGGGTGCCATACTAACTATGCCGACTATCCTTAGTCTATCCCGATATGACAGGAGCGTAGTACAGTTCACACTGACCTTTCAATCCTACATACCAGTGTGCAAGCTAGCAAGAACAGACACGCGAGGTTTGCTAATGACTTCGGCTTCATATGGATTCTGATAAATTTGTGAAACATGCACTCCGAACATGACCCTACACGTGTATACAAATGTGATAAGCTATGCGACAGTATATTGGTGCAAACCTGAACGTTTTGATCTGGCTTTACACTCCAGCAACTTCCAGCTGACATCCGCCAAGCTAGCCATGTTTAGTGAAAAAAGGGACAACAAACTGCGACGCTGTCGTAAAGCCAGGACGCGGTGATGATGTCACATGTAATATTAGCTAGTCTTTTTTGTTGTACCCACTTTCTGAACTAAAAACTAAAGGTGCATTTCAAGCTCCCATATTTGCCCAAACCTATTTGCAATCTTATAATATTATTCCTGAAAAGGACATTTTAAACAAGCATTAACATCGATACTCGATGCCGTAAATCGTTCTGGACTGTGGTATTTCAGTTCGTGATGTTTGAACAGAATGGTCCAAAAATGAGGATGTGTAAAGAAAGTGCTCTCTTTTATACGTTTTTAATACTATCTGTTGGAGGAAATTCTGTTCTCGCCCTTCAGGATGTAACGGTCGATTTATTTGGGTCTGAATCTTATGGAACTGTCGCTGCATTTGGGGATTTTAACTCTGACAAACAGACTGATATTTTCATCATCAGAAAACGTCAGTATTTCTGTGTCATCACTTGCCAGCGAGATACGAGATGTTGTTAATGTGCCACATAAATGTCACTATCTAAATGCTACTTATTCTGGATTTTCTGTTTGGTTTCATTACGGAATGTATGTTGAGGTTTTCAGTACGCTTTAGCTTAATGGTAGCTAGCTAGTTGTCATCACAGAACCGAAGAGGTGTGGTTGCTTATGCTCACTCACTGTGCTGTAATTTAGCTACTATGACGTTAGTCGGTTAGCTAACGTTAGCTGGCCATGCACATTGTAATGCAATCCATGTGCAGATGGCTATTATATAGCCAGATGTATTGCCATAGCGAAGAAGTTCCCTGGCTTGTCACCTAGCTAACCTGGATTGGTCAGCTAAATTGCGGGCTATCTGACCCACCAATGTCATATTTACGTTAGCTAACTAGCTACATCAACAGTTATAAAACGTCCGCAGTTCCCATAGGTCACCGTTTGGGTTGACAAACAGTACGCTCAGCTCGCCGAACTGTTTTGGTTAAGGATTAGGAACCTGTATCAATGTTAAGAATACACGTGGATTCAGGCCATACTGTGTAAAGCTACATACTGTATATAAACAAACAGAATGTCCGAATGTTTGAATGAATTAATGAATGAATTGTTAGCTAATGAGTACCTGTAGCTTGTTAGTTAAATACATGACTGTCTTTTATTGTTTCCCACCTTTACCTTTCAGAGTCTGAGCTTGTCATTTTCCTGGCCGATCTGAAAGCACCCTACTTTAAACCAAAAGTACACATACCGAAAGAACAGTTCCCAAGGTAAGTGAATCAGTTGATTCTCAATATACTAAGTACAGACTGACCCAGAAATGCCTTGACTCACAAAGCTGTTTTCTTAGGGACTTCACCATTAGCAGCGTGGTTCCAGGAGACTATGATGGAGATTCCAAAATGGACGTCCTTATCACTGCACATCCAAACGACAAGGGTATCTCGGAGACCTCAGTCATCGTTTTCTGGGGAAATAATCAAACTCTAGGTATAATTCTTGGTTATGTGTACATGTTATGCTATTATCCCATCCGTACACATACAGTAACCCTAGCCCTAACACTCAGCCTTGGGCCAAAGTAGCCTTTTAAACAAACCTGTGTCCCAATCTACAGGAACAGCAACATAGTGCTAAAATTGTTTGATGCGTGTCTGTGTAGAATAACAGTTTTCTTTACTGTGTGCATCCTTGATGACACTGTTACAGGCGGAAAATGCATTTTAAAGTATATTGTATTTTATTACATTGACAGATGCTGGAGAAAGAATTGAGCTGAATAGGACATTTACTGATGAGCCACTGGTTATGGAGTGAGTACAGCCTTGAGCACTAAGACAGTGAAGAGTACTGCTGAGTGATTTCCCTTTCATGCTACAGGAACACGCTACCTGCATCACATGTTTATTTAAAGTGACTGTCATTGGATTCAGACAACATTGTATGGGGTTATTATTATATGTATAAGCATCAGCAAAAGTAGAGAAATCCGATGCATTGTAATATTGACTGGTATCAGTCTAAACTTGTCAATCTATCCCTATGTGAGGACTATGGATGGAGTTCAATTTATTACCAGATCATTTATGGCATGAAGCGGCACCTGACCTGATGTTCAATACGGATTGTATATCTGACTTTAAATATATGTTATTGTACTTGCATTGCTCTGTGAATAGATAGATATTTTGTGGATGTGTAGTGAATAGTGATATTACATTTTCCAGTAAATCATGACCTTTTTCCAGCCCCTTTGCACTCACTTTAACGTTGGCTAATGTTGATTTCATGTGTCTGTCTTTTATGACAGATGAGTGTGCCTAGCCAATAGGGATACATGGCAGCATTGTGCACTCCCTGACTTGCAGCGTTGTTTAAGCATCTGCATCCGTTCTAGCACTGCCCGAGCCTGAACATTATGTCATGGATGTCATAACAGTGATGATGATGATGATGTTGACAATGACAGCAGTTGATGTAATGAAACCATAATGGTTGATCTTTATTGGCTAGTAATGGCAATAACTTAGCCATTACTAGCCAATAACTGTTAACTGTGTGCTTGGTACTGTTAATTGTCATTTCATTAACACAAAGTTAAAGGGCTTATAGCTGACATAAGGAGTCAACAGTATTAATCCAGGTCACCATCAACAACAAAGGAATAGTAATATGTTTACTATTATGCTACTAATAAGGAATGTGCTGTTCATGTTTGATAGGTTGCTGACTGCCGTGTTTGTTTTGCAGCTTTAATGGTGACATGGTTCCTGACATATTTGGCGTCATCGATGGCGTAACTCAAGTGTGCTATCTCAAAGAAAGGTACGTTCAGACTGGAAGCGTCTGAAGCTGGTCTCCTTCCATTTTAATGTGCCACTGTAAGGTTTGGTCCAGCACCTAGGGAAATGACATGAGGCTAAATGTGAGATTACTTTTGCAGTATAAATTCATTTGACTTTATTTGATAAGTGACACTTAAGTGGGACTGTTTTTTTTATTCAGGAAAATGGTGTGGCAGCCAGGTCTGGGGTCAAACGTTAAGATGCACATCCCCCACTCGAACGCCTTCATTGACCTCAACCAGGACTTTACTGCTGGTAAGTGAATGGATACATTACCTCATCTTTTTTAATGAAAGTTAAGAAGGGCGAGGAACCAATCTTTCATTTTACTAGGCTTAGAAAAACTGCCCCAATGAAGTGGATCTCTGATGCTTTGCTAAATATTATAAAAGCACCAAAGCAGTGATAAAGTGTAGCATCACACCAAACCAGTATCCATCTCTGGAAATTATAATCCATATAATGGATATGTATTTGGAATTGGTACTTCAGTTCTTGGTTAGGTCCTATAAGTAATGCGCAGCTGGTGTTTTCATGTTATTTCATGTTATTTCATGTTATTTCATGTTATTTCATGTTATTTCACGTTCTCCTTATATGGCCCAGTTGTCATAGTTGCACTGTAGTGCTCATATCAGGCAATAGGATTAGACGACTGGACATTGTACTTAATTGTGCGTCTCTCTGGTAAATGACAGTAGTGGGTAACGTTGCCTGTGAATTAAAAGCACTGCAGTAGGCAGGCAGATGAGATGTTCCATTTTTGCTCCCAATATGACAACAAGGTGAGCTCGCCAGGTTCTGCAGTCTCCGATGTGGCACTCATCATTGGAAAATGCAGCTCTTCCACTTTTTATACTTCCGACAGTATATAGCAATTTTAGCTAAGTAGGTCAATTCAAGTCATACATTTATGACTTGTTTACCGGTATACATTAAAAAAGCTGAATTTAACTGTATTCATGCTTCCAATCTCAGGCGTGAAGTAGGCTAATGTAAACTCACCGTGTTCTGAACACCAAGTTAGTTCACCGTGTTCCGAACAGTGCAACATTCATGACGAATAACAAAAAAAATGACTTCCAGATTAGTTTTGGTTTTTATGTGCGTGTAAAATATAATTCCTTCCTTTTTCATAAAAAACTTGGTACGAGTCACATACGCGATCCATTTCAGCACACAGTGACATGGTAATAGTGCTCCACTGTGACATTGTGGTGGGGAAGCTGTTGCTAATGAGAGACTATGAACCGGGCAGGCTTATATGGCGGTGTTTGGACCGTCATGAGCTAACACGATGTTCTGCTCCGAATGCGCTAAGTTAATTGTCCCCCACCCAATTAAATCAGCGGTGGCGACAGTGCATGGGGGTAGGGGAGAACATGTTTATTATTTGGTTGTTTTTATAGGAGATGTGATCTGTCTCACTGTGGTTAGATCCGCTGGATATGAGTAGATGGTTTGACGTATAGGATATCCTGATTGTGAAGCTTTCTCCTCCTAACGAGTCTGTATATAAGACCTTAGTGATTTAATTTGGTGGATTACTTCAGTTGAACATCATCAAGTCCAAATGGTGACCGGGTGAATAGATAATCCGCCAAACAAATTCAGAGATGTGATCTTTCCCACTTTAATCTGCCCTGTGCATCAGGCAGCCAGATTCAGAGAGAGGCTTGCAGTAGGGCCATTGGATGTCAACATCTGGCCAACACCACGTTCTAGGAGTGGGTGACAGAACTGAATCTTCCAGACAAAGCAAGATTAAGAACACCATTAATCTGTCTAGTCTGCTCTGCCCTCCTGAGCAACAGACTGATTAACTCGTCAGCAGCCGAAGCGTTTCGCAGTGCTGTTCAGGCCCGTGTGGGGTTACCGAACACAGGGACACGTGTTGGATATTTGTATGCATCCTCTGCGGGCCTTGTCCTCCTACGTACTCACTGCTGGCTTGTTCTGATCTGTATTCTATGCGGATAGGCTGAGATAGCAGATCGTTTTGACGGGGACCAGTCCGTCCAGGTGATGAATTGAGAATAAGAATCTGTGCACCCCTGGTAAAAATGATGAATAAATAAATGAAAAAACAGCTGGCCACGTTAATAGACTTTCAGGCCAGAGGTCCTCAGTATCACTCCTGCAGGCTGACAGGCCGTGAGTGTTTTCTCTTGTATACCCTGAGCGCTGGAGTAGGCATACGTTTGTGTGCTGAATACAGATACGCGGCGAGTCGGAGGCATTTCAAATTCACACGCTCCCGCCTGGAGTGGCACACTGACAAATGAATTCTTTAGTAAGTGCATTCTGATCTGGAGGCATTAGAATCCACAATCCTCCGGATAGGTGACTCATTTCCCATCAGCTCCTCCAACCGGTTTATACATTCAGAAATTTGACTACATAAGCAAGATATGTACTGTAGCGTTTAACCAGAGTGAAACAGAATTGCTTTTACACTTTCATCCAGGGATATATTATATCATCTGTACAGTACAGAACTGGGCTAGAAATTAGATCTGAAAACTCTCCATCCAGTATAACGTCCTTTTAATACTATAAGCTATTAAATGAGGCTCATTGATCTTTCTATTTCTAGGGACTTCTAGGCTTTCACCGTGGTGGGGCACCTGTGCTTTAAACCGTCCAGCTTTGGCCCTTTGCTCAGTGTAACTGCCATGCCAGGCCTGGCAGGGGAGGAGCCTGCTGGTTGTACAGCAGTCATTCACATGACCTCTACACCTGAGAATGTTTATTATTTTACGCACACTATTTGACTGTCTTTACTGAATACCGATAGGAAAGCTGGAGAAAATGAGCATAGATTTTTTTTTTTCCATCTTTTTTTTTTTCTTTCCTAATTACAAGCATCGAAATGCAAGTTATCGATTTGTGACCTCATGGTTGAATATTTGATCAAATACACATTCTTTTTCATCCCCAAAGAGGAAGTCTGCTAAAGATAGATTAGGATTTATTTAGACCCTGAAGAGCAGATAAGTTGACCCGCTGTCAAAATGAAAAATTCAGCAGAGCAACCAATCAATAGGTTTCTTGTTATCTTGAAATATGCACTGAATGGATATATTAATTCTCTTGTATGTTGTTAGTCTCTTCTAAGTCCCATTGTGATTTTGTTACTGTGAGCTTTTTCAGACTGAGGGTTCTCCTAAAAATGAGCATATTTAAACGGGAGAGGAAACGCAGCCTGGGGTGGGTATATATACTGTTTGCTTACTGGGCTGGAATGTTTAACATTGGTGATAACGCATGACAATTCTTCATACATGCCAGTGCTTTTCCTTGTAAATGGAATGAAACCGTTTTATTGTTTAAGGACAGTTCTGCATCAGAATGATTATGGATTCAGATTTTTACATGCGCAGATGTTCACATGAGCAGTTAGATCCTACCTTCCCCCTGCAGTTAAAGTCCTCTTTCTTTTCTTATTTTGTTGCATTCTCAGCGACTGTTTGGAACGTTAGCTAATGCAAGCTTACATTGTTCCCGTTGTTTGGAAAATAAGCCCCATAAGGTCCCATGACCCTCTTCATAAAGAGTCGGAGGTTCCCCGCTGCCCTGGATAAATTCTACCTGACTTTCTCTTCCTGCCACCTAATCATCCCCTGATTTAATTGGCTATATAAGTAATCTCTCCCTCATACTGTAATGCGCTTTGAGTATGAGAAATGAATTTGACCCCACTCTCTCATTGTGGATCTTTGTGTATGCGTTGTGTTGAGCTTGGTTTCAGGAGGTGTGCCTGATCAGATCTCGACCATATTGAGATTTGCCATTACGTTTTCTGCAACGTTGTGGCATATTTGCATTTATATCTTACAGTTTTAGCATACTATACTCTAAATGCATTTAACATTATTGAAGTATGTCTGGGAGCTCCTGTCAGACTACACAAACCTATGCTAGGCTGTAATGGACAAATGGTTTCACTTTCCCACAACACTGTAGATTTAGACAAACAATCTGCTGCTAACATCACACCATCCGCAAAATATCACTGTCCACTGGTTGTAATCAATATTGCTTTTCAACGACTCGAAGACAGCATGCAGTACATCTTTTTCTCTAGAGAAACAGAGTGCCCCTACCAAGCTTACCAATGGGGCTCTGGAATGATCTGGAAGACTTGCTGTTTGCTGATTGGCAGTTATGATGAAAAGAGCTTTCTAAATCTCTGCAGCTGTGAAAGTCTTGTAAGATTAACATAACCAAATGGTCCTCTGCAATTAGAACTCGCTGCTGCTTCAGGAGAAAGGGGGTGAAGTTTAAAATACAAATTAGATTTCTTTTCTCCCTTTCTCTGCACCTGCGTCTTCAAGTCTGGGTTGCTAGGAAACAATTGGGTGTGATTGCGTTTGCTTAGGGGAGGGACAGCGCTTACACACACACACACTCACACTCACACACACACACACACTCTGAACACAGTATCTCCTAATCAATTAAATTACTGTAGTCTCCTCAATACTTTGCTCCTCACATTTCTTGGTAGGAGTTTATTAGGTTCCAGTAATGAGACAGCGGTGTCAGGTATTGCAGTCTGATTCCAGGGAATAAAAGTACATGGCTTTTCAAGGGCATTTGGCCCAGTGCTCTGAGAAACGTAGTTCAAGGCACCATGCATTTATCAACCAGTGTTACAAGAGCCGTCCCTATGATATAATGTGGCCGTTTACCACCCTCTATCACTGTTCTTTCACCTTAAAAAACTTTAACAATTTTAACCGTAGTCAAATTGCTAATTTGACATATTGGAAGACATAAAAGGTATGTCATAAGGACATGCAGGTCATATACTGTGTGTGCGTGCATGCATGTTGACCCATGCAGGCACACATTAAATACGTCCACCTAGGTTGTTCTGTTGTTATTGATGGTGTCACGTTATTGCACTCACGTGTGAGACGCCAGGAGGAAGACTGCCGCACTTTGGGAAGGCTGAACGGGGTCGTGCCAATGTCATTTCACTTCTCTCCATTTCACTTGTGTGAATATGGCCCAAACATACCACAGCAGAAGCTAATGCAATAGCCTGCTCTCCATGGCCACTGATAAAAAGATCTGAAATTGCCTCTTCTCTTGTGTCAAGGCCTCATTTAAGTTTAAAATTGAACTGCTCAACACCCCCTTTTCCGCTCCATTATAAGAGGCCATTCCATTTATGATTCGTGTGAGCTTTTTTTTTTTTTTTTTTTTTTTTTTTTTCTCCTCTTCTCTTTTTGTTCCTGCCTTGTCCTTCGTTTGCTGGCAGTACACACAGTTTATTGTGAAGATGCAGTACTGAAGACACAGCCCAATAGATCAATATTAGTGCATGTCCAGACAGGGCTGAGTAGCTTCACTGAAAGGATCCAGGTGAAGCTGAAGTATAACTTGTAATCAATACATGGAATGAAAATGAGTTTGGATAAGCTTCATGGGGACAGAGGGATCATTCAGACGGAAGGATTTTGCAGCCACATAGAAGTGCCATTGTTGTGGGACGTGCATCACATTTCGCAATCTTGCAACATCTTGATAATGGCTCTTTAAAGCTTCAAAAGGAGACTGTGGGCCAAAGCAATTCATTGTTTTAAAGTGCGGTAATGGCAAAGTAATTATGAATGTAATTCTGCACAAATAGGCACGTAAACGTTGATGTTACAGTTGAACTGGTTGCTAAGCAACGTGGATCCCTCCGCAGCATCCAATTAGACAACCTTTTTTATGAGCGAATGACAAGTTAATTGCTGGAGTAATGCAGGAATACTGAAATGAGGGTTACGGGCGTGGGAGTTTATTAACACGGTAACTCCAGATTTAAATTACTGTATGGGAAGGTCCAAGAACGCCCTCTCCTCATAATTACACTCTCATTGGGTGAAATTAAATTCAACAATGATATCTTGTGGGTAGAGCACCAGAGGTATAATTGGAAAATGGTAATTGGATATTTAATTGTAGATAGTATAATCGGATCATATTTTCTGTGGACGTATCGGGTTATCTTGTCAGTTTAACTAACCGGGTAGTCGGGAAGCTTTATGAAGACTGAAAGTATTATAGATTGGAGGGAGCAGGAACAGTAATATCGTAGGATCATCGTCATCATCATCTTTTTCTCCTCTCTAAAATATAGTATCGCTGAAGAGTCCTCCGGCTATATTTTCTTAGTTGTTAAATATGAAGTGAATGTTCGTTAGGACGTCTGATTCATTAGGCCGGTACGGACAGGCTGAAAGGGCTGCAGCTGCTGCAGGCGCAGAAGCAAACGCCGAGGTGCAGGAGAGGCCTTGGAGAATGACTCTCGAACAGCCCCAAAGCAGTGTAACCATTCGGAGGGGAAAATGAGACACAGTCCAGGCTGTTCTTGGCTAGAGCGGTGAAACTCTGACCTCAACTGGGGATATTGTCAGGAGGTGGAAGAGGAGCGCTTTGAGGAACTTCTGACAGCAGGATGACCTGGAATGTTCTAGAAGATCAGAGCCCGCCTCTGTGGCATGAGTCACTGGGGTATTTGGAGAGCTCCTCAGTGGCAGAACGGCAGGTGTGGATCTGGTCTGTCATGAGACGGCGAAGGCTGTGTGTGTTGTTGGAGTGTCATAGCTGACCTGACTCGTCAATGTTGCGAGGTTAGGAGCAGTGCCTTTGGAGTGACAGATGAGGGTGGTGGTCCCCATCTTTAAGAAAAGAGACCTCATGGGGGCATCCCGGGGGCGTGGCCTGTAGTGAACGATCCGTATGCTCATTGCGAGCCGCGGTTTGAATCTGGCCACCCTAAATTTGTCGCATGACTTTCCCTCCCTCTCTCTCACTCCCATTCTTCCTGTCTCTCTACTGTGCTGTCCAATAAAGCTGAAAATATCTTTAAAAAAAGAAAGGAGACCCAAGGGTGTGTTCCAATTACCGGGAAGTCACACTGCTCAGCTTTCCTGGGAAAGTCTGTGCCAATGTCCCGGAAAGGAGGCTCCAACCGATAGTTGAACCTCAGGAGGAACAAATTGGGTTGCTGCAGAACAACAGACCATCCTTTCACCCTCTCACAGATATTTCAGGGCCATGGGAGTTTTGTGCATTTGCAGAAGGCTTATTATCATCCCTGGGGTATCTTGTGGGAGGTGCTGTGGAAGTATGGGGTGTCTGTTACTGTGATCCGCAGGGAGAGCTGTGTTTGCATCATTGGCATGAAGTCAAGCTCGTCTCCCCTTCTGTTCGGAGTGTTAATGGAGAGGATATTAAGGCATGGTGGAGATCTGGAGAGGAAGGGTTCGGGTGGCATCTCTGCTGAAGATGTTGTCCTTTTGGCCTCGTTGTGCTCTGACCTTCGATGCTGATGTCTGGTGAAGATGCCTCCTGAGTGTCTCCCTTTGGGGGTGTGCCAGGCCCGGGGCAGACACATGACACGCTGGAAGGACTACATTTCCCAGATGGCCTGGGATCACGTAGGGGTCCTCCAGGATGAGTTGGAGGAAGTCACTGGGGAGAGGGATGTCCGGGCTGCTCTGCTTCTCCCATTGTCGCTACGACCCTGACTTGGATTAAGATAATGGATGGATAATTAACAGAACACAGTTTTCTGTGATTCAAGAGTTCACATATATTTATGTCATGAGCATAAGTTAAACGGTAAAAAAAAAACTAACAAAAAAAAACAAAAAACTCACAGCTGCAAAGATGATGTCTTCACACAGAATGCTCCCCGCATTCTGACAGAAGACCAGCCAGTGCCTCTGAGTGATGAGATCTTAACCAACATAAAATTGTCTTGTTTACTTCCTTTAAAGTGCTTTGCATTTTGATGTTCTTTGTACATCATGCCGATAATTGTCTGTAAAAGGTAATCTGTGGCCGGGGGCTGGGAGTTATCTCAGCCTGGAGGCTCTTCTGCTTGGCTCCGCTTGGCTCCGCTCGGCTCCATTGCTCCCGCTCCCCCCACGGGCCCACTCTAATCTCATTTGCATAATAAGAAGCCTAATTCTGCTATAGAGAACTAATTAAAACTTGTGTATATTAATTCCGCTCCTAGAAAAGCAACATTTGCCCGCTTTATCCTGGCGTTAATTAGCAAGGCGGGCTAATGAAAAGGGCTTGATTAAAACCGCCGATGTCCTCTGATGATTCTGGGTGGGGAACGGCTACAGCCCCGGTGCCTTTTCATACACAAACATTTCTATGTCAAGTCCTTAATATCTGTTGCTGTGCGTCGGTTTTTAAGGCCCGACACCTGAGGCGATGCGTGTGAAATCTGCCGGCCTACACGCGGAGCTTGGCTGAAAGCCGTGGTGATTATTTAAATGTCTACGGTTTGCACACATCAAGGCAGTCGCCTAGGCGGAGCTCCTTGTGCTGCTGCGGCGTGATATTTACACCGGTTTTCTGCGCGCATAAAAAGCCAATGAAACGCGTGGCCGTGTGAGATTCTGCTTTAATCCCCTACAGTGCACTTCCTTTTATGAGATTATTTCCTCTCCGAATAGCAGCTTTGATTTAGATGTCCAGTTACAGTATTGTGATATTGATATTCCAGTAGACTGTGGATGAGAAATGAATAGGTCTGTAATGTGTGTGTGTGTGTGTGTGCGTAGGCTACATGTGCTCATGTACGAGGCCTCCAAATGTAGTCACACCTCATACAAATGGCAGAGCTGGAAAGACATATTTATAAAGTATAAATCTAAGTGTATGGTTAATGGTTGCCCATTTAAAATTCCAAAGTCAACCTATCTGTTGCAGTGTATGAAATATCCATATGTTTGGAGCCCACTGCATGTGGGTTGGTTAACGTTTCATATTAATTTTCATGGAATGCTGTAGGCTTAATATTACGCAACTGTGTGCACTCCTGCCTCAACCCACATATAGCCTAATTCAAACGGGGCTCATTCATAAACATTGCGCAACAGTGCACACATATAGCGTGAAAGGGCATGTTCGCTGACAGTATATCAGCATGCGGATGTGTATGGTCCTACATGCTCCGGGTGACCACCGTGATGCCTGTCTTTAATTGCCTTCTTTATCCTGTCACATTAATCAAACGAGTAGCCAGGGAACAGAGGAAGCCGAATGAAGCACAGACGTTTGCACCAATAAGCATTAAACCAACTAAAATGGAGGGCATCAGCGTAAAATAGTGCTTTCTTCTCAACTCTGACGTTGACTTTCTGAACCTCCAGTGGTGCTTTGAGTCCTGAGGGCACTGCGAGCGTGGTTCTCTCTCATCGCACCGCCATTGGAGTGCAATCCCATCTCAGTCCACAGTCTAAAATTATGGACGTTGAACAGCTGCCCTGTTTGCAAATACTTGGCCCCCCATCTTAAAGACGTTATTAAAATGGCAGCTGTGGTAGGAGATCCGAGCTGCAGCCACGTTTCCCTGGGAAACGGTTGGCTCAGTGCCTGCCCTCGCAATCTAGGAAAGACTGGCAGCCGCGGAAGATGGCTGCTCAGATTCTTAAAGCGAGGCTGCCATGTTGACCTCCTAAATTAGCGTCACGTCATCGTTTATGTGATTCAGTATGCACAGGGAATGCCAAGGTGCTTGGTTCCACACAAGGAGGATTCTGGGATTTGTTTTCTCTTCCATTTAATCCTGCCATATGATTATCTGTATCTTGGCAGTGCAAACACAACTCAGGGGTATGATAGACTATGACATCCACACAGCGGTGCCAAACTACAACCCATCGCTGTGTTTACATTGTTTTCTTACTTCCTGTTTGGCCCTAATAAATGAAGCAGCTCAATCTATATCTGGCCTATTTCTATAACCACACACTTAAATTCAGAAAAAAATGTCCTCACATGTTCAATTTAAGATTTGGCATTGCAGATCATTTTTCCAGCTGGATATTTTACTCAGCTAATTCAGGTTAAGTATCTACTGCAGTACCGAGGATACTATGGCAGTACACCACCTGGGACTCAAACCCACAGCTTTCAGTTGCCAGCCCAGCTCCCTTACTACTATTCTTCACAATCTATGAATGTTTGTGGTCCTGTGCAGCCAATATAAAATGTTAAAAAATGCATACCACACACACATTTGAATAGCATAAACGCTGTTAATACTGTGTTAAATGTCAGGGGCGTAGTACGCTGTCCTTCATTAAGCTTAGTTAAGCTGTGGAGCACAGACCGGTGTCAGCAGTCCTCATAGTGTCACTTTCTTTCACCCTGAGTTCTTGCTTGCTTTCATCATCAAGGTCATCCGTGCCTCTTGGCTGCAAAAATAATCACACATTTTTTAGAGCGGGAAAAGAAAACACTTTTTTTTTTTTTTTAACTGTTCTGCTTTTGTTGCTTGTGTCATTTGCCTTATCCACATGCAGTATAGCTGGTATAGTTTCACAGCTGAGATGGCCATATGGACCCAATTTAATTAAGATCTTGGCCTGGAGCAAGCATGCAGCATGGGCCCCGCCCCCCGCCAGGCGGCGTCCAATCCCTCGCCAGTGAGGGTGTGATTGTGAGCAGTGGGAGGGGCCCTGTAGCCCTTCTCCACACGGTGGGGTTTGAACGTGTTAGCCGGCCCTGTAGCCCTTCTCCACACGGTGGGGTTTGAACGTGTTAGCCGGCCCTGTAGCCCTTCTCCACACGGTGGGGTTTGAACGTGTTCGCCGGCCCTGTAGCCCTTCTCCACAGGGCGGGGTTTGAACGTGTTAGCCGGCCCTGTAGCCCTTCTCCACAGGGCGGGGTTTGAACGTGTTAGCCGGCCCTGTAGCCCTTCTCCACAGGGCGGGGTTTGAACGTGTTAGCCGGCCCTGTAGCCCTTCTCCACAGGGCGAGGTTTGAACGTGTTAGCCGGCCCTGTAGCCCTTCTCCACAGGGCGGGGTTTGAACGTGTTAGCCGGCCCTGTAGCCCTTCTCCACAGGGCGGGGTTTGAACGTGTTAGCCGGCCCTGTAGCCCTTCTCCACAGGGCGAGGTTTGAACGTGTTAGCCGGCGCTGTGGCTCTTGTGGCTGCCGTGTTCTGGTTGGCATCGGCAACAGTCACACTGCCTCTCCTACCATCAACCCCTCAACCTTCCTCACTGTCAGGGCTGAGGAAGGTCAACTGTGAAGGGGACAACGCTTCACAGAGCTTGGCTCTACATCGCAAGTTGCCCATTTTCAGATCAAATGCTAGGGTCTACATTTTTTCAAATTCTGAACTGAGTGTGGCATCCCATAGCTTCCCATTTTGAACTGAAGCATAGGAAGACATCAGTACTCCTTCGAGTTTTACAGTACCGTCGCTGTCAAAATCAGCTGGCATGTCTCGTTCTTGCTACCAGTTTCGCAAAACAACAACATCCCATCCAGTCATTTTTTTAGTGTCTGTCATTTTCCATTTGGTCGATCTCTTCCTCGTTCAGTTGTTCGTGCCTCTTTCCCCCATGAATCACAATGCCATAATTTCAAAAAATCGAGAATTATTACAGACTTCATGCTATATGTCATTTACAGAGAATATCAGTGTGCTGGATATATTTTAGCCTCCTGGGGCGTTCCATGTCCAAGTATATTTCTCTGCGGTTGTTTTTCGGAGTGATCACAGCCAGTTTGATCAGCCTCTCCTCACCCACTCGTACGCATGTTATTTTATTATTTCATTTTATGAGCTAAAACACTGGGTTACATTATGTTTGAAACATCTCCCATGGTTTTCTTTCCAACAATGCAAAGTGCAACTCAATATGTAGCCTACAGTAACACATTTCTGTCACCAGGTCGGCTATGATAACCAGACTACTTACACTGCAATGCAATGCATTTCTAATTCATGTATGTTGCACACATTGATATTTTTGGAAAATTTTACTGTGAAAATTTGTGCACACCTGTTCGATCTGTTCACGTTAGCAAGGTTATACGGAATTAATCACCATCCACGTGACACATTTTGGCCAATCGGAATGCTGTATTTGCCCTCGGTGGTTGGTTATTTTCCTGTGACATGGTATAATTTAAAGTAGCCATGCTCTCCTATCCGTAATGCACTGTCAATCTCTGTCTTTGCGTGCATTTGCCAAATCCATGCTCCCGGGTTGCTCCATGCAAGATGCGTTCGGGACATTGAGGGTAGGATGGAGAAGGAGACTTCTTTGATTGTAAACACAGGACCACAGCAAGGCAAAAAAAAAGCCTGCATACTAATGTATGCCTTTAAGAGACTGGTGGCAGTAGAATTTATGGAATTCAATGGCAGTGATTTGAGAGAGTATGGAAAGGAATCCATACTCATTATAGTTTACACTGTAATGCAGTTGGTGGACCAGCTCAGAACGCTGTACTGTTCTGTTTTACTGTAGATAGTGACGGCTGAACGTTCTTTGTGCCGGGTGGTTTGAGTCTTTGTTTCACTGATGACACTGAAGACATTTTTCTTGTTAATGTCAAAGGCTCATTTCTCTGTGGTGACAGTGGAAATGTAAAGGGGAGTGTAGAGGTTAATCAGAGGCTGATGGGAGAAAATGAAATCAATAGTAATCGAGGTGAGTGCAGTGACTCTGCCAGGGTCTCCTGGGGACAAGGTAATTTCTACACATGTGAATACACACACACACACACTCGCTTACACATACGCACATGAGCGCACGCACACACACACACACACGTCACTGGCCCCTCCGTCGCAGCCTCTGTTCTCCCCTGCTCCCTTCATTTATCGTTTGTCGTATTATTAGTCCCGGAATAACAGGAACTGAAAGCGAAAAATCAGTGAAATCCAGTCGACTCCAGTAAAAACACTGAAGTGTCATTCAGGGAGAAACCGCCTGTCCCTGCAGGACCCTGTCTCCAGAGTAACCGCCTGAAACAGAGTTCTGCTCAGGGCCGTTTGGCTTCGGGAGAAACTGAACCCAGATCTCTCCTGTCCTCCTCCAAGAGGACGTGCCGCTTCAGATACGCGGGCCGGCGTTGTCCCGGGACGGGGGGGAACGGGGGGAACGGGGCTGCCCTGCGGTTCCATGCGTACTGGAGAGGGACGTCAAAGGCGGTTTGTGTGCGGGGTTTGCCGGTTTTTTCGGGGTAATAATGTTTTCTGCGAGTGGAAGGGACGCGCATCCGCGGCAGCTGGCAGAAACAGCGAAACGCTACGCCTTCCTCGCCCGCGGCCTGTTCTCCAGCGCTCGTAAAACGCCGGGCGGCCCCGCACGGAGCGGGCCGAGTACAGAGGAACGCCGCCCCCCCCCCGCGGGACCCCTCCGCCGCGATCTGATGATGCGCCTCCTTTCCGTCGCCCGCATCCGGAGCTATCTGGAGGAGCTCGGCGCGCCTCATTTGTCAGATGTGCGTGTTCGCTGGGCTCAGCTCCGCTGAGAGAGTCGTGCTGCTCTCCTCGGCTCTGCAAGTCTCCCCCGGTCTCTGGAGATCGCTGCGCCAGAGCTTCAGTTAGTTAGATAAATAGGGGAACCTGCCTCAGATAGCACACCCAGCCTCTCTCACAGAGCTCATCTGGGCTTTGTTTCAGCGTGGAGACGCGTTTGCTGCATGGAGATCAGGCTCAGTCTGAGTATCTCCAACCCCTCAAACTGAAACTGAGTGAACATGCACTGCAGTTGCACACAGAAAGATAACCCCACTAAGATTTGCATCAATTTCTAAGTGTCACCTTGGCGGTTGTCTGTGAAAAGCTGAAATCTCAATCTGGCTGTAGTGTAGTGTTCAGCATGATGAGGCGATGTGTATGCACACCAGGGTTCAGGCTTAATTATTGAGTATGTTGTCTTGATTATGAACATTAGAAGAAATGAACTAGTTCCACCAGGAGGCCCGTCTGAATGACTTTCAGACGGATGCGTTGATTTCTCCTCCAGCCCTCAACACTCAGCAGTTTCTTAGAGTGGAAGAAGGGGAGGTCGCTGGCACCTTTGTGGCTTGGCCTTCCGGTCGTTCCTCCCGTGTCCTCGAGGAGATTAATCCAGATCCGGATGTCCTGTTGACGGTTGCAGAGACAGACGGAGAACGCAGAACGGAGACGCGGCGAGCGGTGGGGGCGTCGCACAGCAGTCACGCTAGGCGTGTTGATGCGGTACTTTCTCAGATCGTGTAGGCAGCGTGCTCCGAGGGCTCATGTCCCCGGGGAGCGCGTTTACCGCCGACGGCTCCCGGGAGCTGGCGGCGCGCGGGAGAAGAAAGCCGCGTGACGTTTGCGTCAGACACAGAGTGTATTAAGACGTCGGAGAGGCCTTCAGTTTGCCGGCTGTATCGGCTGTATTACCTGCTATCTTCAAGCCTTTGGCCTTCCCACCCTGCGGAGAATTTATCTGTAATAACAAAATAATAAGAGAGAGAAAGCATCACCCACAGCTATCTATTATATATTATGGTGGAGCCCTGGCCTTTCATGCATATTTATAACATGGATGGCTTTACCTGTGCAGTCAATAGGTAGCCCTAATGCAATATTTAGACTTCTGGCTGCCTATAATGGAATTGAAAATCTTTACCTCTGATTCAATCAAATATTGAGCAGGTCCCTAAATTGCTTCCGGTTTCTCCTGGAAAATCTGGAGTGAGTTATGAATAACTCAAGCCCATCACCCAAAGCCACCGAGATTACCCTCAATGTCCCTAAAAAATAACACAAGGTGGAAGAGGTGATATTTCAAAATAAATGGATAGAAAGGTGAAATTGGGTGGACTTATCAGACCTCAAAGACCTCACGTCTGCTCTTCTGATCTGTGGGAAATGGAGGAGAGGGACTTGGTCTTTCAGGAAAGAAAGGGTTCTGTTCCCTTCTACTAGGCCTGTCATTGTGTTCCCCTCCTGAGCTGCTACAATGAGCTGTATTTATACCGGCTGTCTGTAGGTAGATGAACTTGTCGCTTATCGTTACTTAGCTGAGGGAGCAGTCAGAAGGGGCGGGGGTCTGAAGTGCTTTCAGTGTTCTTTAATGGAAATGCTGAGAGTCATGATTCAAGATATTCACTCTCTCTCTCTCTCTCTCTCTCTCTCTCTCTCTCGCTCGCTCTCTCTCTGTCTCTCTGTCTGTCCTTCTCTCTCTTCATTTTCTATCACTTTTTCTGAAATTTAAATTCAGCTTGCTTTATTGGCAGGAAATGCATATGTAAATTTTGCCTATGCGTTCGAAATAAATTTAAATACATATGTACAGTAAAATAATAATAATGACAGTGAGCATTCTCAAATAGCAGCACTGCAATAACAATGGCAGTGTTAACATTAATTCAACACAAGTATTTAAAGGATTGTCTCTCTCTACCCCACTCTCTATCACCCTCTCTCTCTCTCTCTCCCCCTCTCTCTCTCTCTCTCTCTCTCTCTCTCTCTCTCTCTCTCCCTCTCTCCCCCCCACTCCCCTCTCTCTCTCTCTCTCTCTCCCACTCCTCTCTCTATCACCCTCTCTCTCTCTCTCCCCCACTCCCCTCTCTCTCTCTCTCTCTCTCTCTCCCTCTCTCCCCCCCACTCCCCCCTCTCTCTCTCTCTCCCACTCCTCTCTCTATCACCCTCTCTCTCTCTCTCCCCCACTCCCCTCTCTCTCTCCCCCACTCCCCTCTCTCTCTCTCTCTCTATCCCCCCTCTGCTGTTTTCCTCTTGCTGTGTCCCAGCGTGCCTGAGGACCAGTGGCTTTGCAGCGGAACGAGAGAGTGTGCAAACGCATCCCAGTGTCTAATGTTCTCAGCGGGCGGACGGCCGCCGCCGTTCCCTCGTTATATCTAATTGTATATCTCCAAAGGAGCAAGGGGAAATGGCGAGCTGCTCTCTGCCGTCTTCAGTTCACGATTTCAGCATCAAGATGGCCGACCGAGTGGCATTTTAGCTTTGCTCTGTGTACGGTCCCCGTTGTGGACCTGCGGTTCCAGATGGCGTGTTGCATTTCAGTTGCGTTTGTTTCATCACGGTTCCCCAGCATGTTCCAAACTCTAGGCGTCTCTGGTGAGCGGAAGAATTGCACGAGTTGAATGAAGGGAGATTTGCCACGGTGCTTGATGTGTGTCGTGACGGTGCTGTACCGTGAATGCTGTCCTTTCACACACCGTGTTCAGCACAAGGCCGGTCCGTCAGTTGGGCTGCTGGGGATTCTCTTAAACAGCCTGAAGCTTGCTCTTCGAAGGCTGTCTGCAGGGACAGAGAGTGCTGGAACTCATCCTTTACAGGTCACCTCTTCGTCGCAAATGTCATGTTAAAGATATGGTTGGATTATCTTTGTTGTCTTTCCAAGTGTTCATCACATCAACACAGAGTGGATGCCTGCCATTTTATGAAGTATAAGCAGTTTATGTATGCAGCCAATTTTTCATCGGTATTTCAATGTAGGCGGTTAAAATATACAAATGTTTATATTCTGTAGGCTAATGCCCAACCTTATTCTGAGTTTGTTTCTCACCATTAGGGCAGCTTGCCATCTCGTTCTCCCTGCTGACTTACAGCAATGTGATCTTTTTCATTTTCAACTTTGATTTTTTTTTTTTTTCGTCAGTGCTTGGGGTCTCCATCACATGGTTTGAGATGAGCTCAGCCAGCCAAATCCACCTGAAATTACAGATGGCTGTGCCGTCCGTCTGCTTTCCTTTTTTTAAATAATAAATCTGGGGCCCAGTGCGGAGCTGAGCATGTCCAATTCCCACCGATTGCCACTGCCGCGTTCCCATGCGAACCCCGTTACCGAGGATCTCAGTGCTCCTCAGAATCACGTGGTGTCGCCGGCCGCTTCTTTTCACACCACGGACTACGGCTAAACACACACAGAGTAGAGTCAGAGGAGGACCTTTTCATATGCGTCTGTCGCATGCAGTCCAGGGGTGTCCGATAGACCTGCGGCGGTCGACGAAATTCAGACCCCTCGCCCGACTGTCCCTTAACCTGGCCGTAAGGATCGCCGATTCCGCCTCGCCCTGTGGAGCTACTGGCCACAGTCAGCTCTGGCACAGTCCGGATGTGATCCAAGAGCTCATTCATTCCCCCAGTGTGCTGTCTGAAGAGACTTACCTCCCCCAGCCACAATGCCCCTCTGCTCTCTCACACAGCGCAGGGATATGAATAGGCATTTTAAGGCGGTGGTGTGATGGTGTGCAGGTGCCAGTGGGTGGTTGCTGGATCGAGTCCTTGCAGAAACACTGCTGTGTCAGCCTTGGCATGGAACCTGGATGTCTGTGTGCAGGTATCCAGCTGTACTGATGTATGGACTGTATGACATCAGCATAATCCATAATAAATAACAGTAAGGAAAAACGCAAGGCGGCTCTGGTATGCCAGGAGACTGTAACCGTAGTCTTCTCTACCCTGTCCACCTGGAGTGCTGAGAACAGCATAGGCATCTGTTCCTCCAAGTGCATAATCCAATTGAGCTCATTAATGTTTTAATAAATGTCAATTATTTATATTCTGCTGAAGGCAGCACGCAGAACCGACAGAAAACAAGGAAATGTTCTCAAGGGAAATGAAACGTGAAAAAAAGAAATCAGCTTGCCGTACGAGTAGGACATTGGAAACAATTTAGGAGTTTAATACTGGTGGGGTTTTTTTAGTTCCACAGGAGTGTGGATGTGAATTAAATCTTCACGATGAAATATCAATGTATAGTGATGAGAGTACAACTCAGTGGGCTATTATTTTATTGCTTTCAAAATAATGAGCATTGCAATCTATAATGTGTCTTTTAAAGGAATGGAAATTAAGTCAATATTAAGTTAATGCCAGCAGTCATTCCACCACGTACCCAGCTCTTGCCAAATGGCTAAAGCTAAGCCGGTGTGGGCTTGGTTAGTACTTGGATGGGACACCTCCTGGGGAAACTACGTTGCTGCTGGGAGTGGTGTGAATGGGCCAATTGTGGGAGATCTTCCCTCTGGTCAAATAATCCCCAATGCCCCGTGGGGGCATCCACTGTCTTTAGGATGAGACGGTAAATCAGGGCCTGACTCAGTGTGCTCATGAAAGATCCTATGACACTCATCGCACAGACTCATGGGTTCCCCAGTCTCCTGGCTGTATTCCTAGCCTCCTAATCATCAACTGGTTTCATTGGCTAAAAATGCTCCTCTCTCGCTTTACCTCATCTGATGTGTGGTGAATGTTTTGTGTGTGATACAGTATGTGCGTGTAATGTTACAGAGGTAATGATTGGGGTGGATAATGTAGCGGTCTGTACAGAGATAGTGTGTGTGTGTGTGTGTGTGTGTGTGTGTGTGTGTGTGTGTGTGTGTGTGTGAGTATGTATGTATGTGCATGAGTATGAGTATGTGCATGTGCATGTGTGTATGAGTATGTGTGTGTCTGTGTGTCTGTGTGTCTGTGTGTCTGTGTGTCTGTGTGTCTGTGTGTCTGTGTGTGTGTGTGTGTGTGTGTGTGTGTGTGTGTGTGTGTGTGTGTCTCTGTGTGTGTAATATTACAGGGGTAATGGCTTCCCTCCCCAGCCCTGATTGCGATGCAGTGCGTCCTGCTAGGCAGACGAGCTCCAGCTGTGTGTAAGCTCTGTAAAACGCTGTTCCCAATCCTCACACTCCATTTTATTTCTTTTTTTCCCCTCCCTCCTTCCCGAGTACGAGTCCTCATCCCAGATTAGAAACGTTAACCGTCAAATGCTTTTTCCGTGTGATCGTCATCTCTCCCCAAAGCTCAGTCTCATCAGGGCGATTAGCTCGTCGAATGGCAGCGCGACTCTCACCACAGACCATGTCCTCATAGCACCGCCGCCAAACGCCATCATCAGCGTCAAGTGCTGTAGGAGAACATGGCGGAGCCAGGCTTGGGCTCTCCTCAGGGAAAATGGCTTCTCTTCCGTCTCCGTTCCCCTGTGTGCGGAGAACGGGGAGGAGGCCTCAGTTAAAAAGCAGAACGGGGCCGATTAATGTAACTCCCCAACACCGGTGCATTTCCTGTATCGGTGGTGTCCTGTGATGCTCTGCAGAGCTTAGAGAATACATTAATTTGCCGACTAACAGCGGTTTCGTTGGCTGCGTGGGAATGGAGCCCGCACTGTTGTGACCGCTCCCAGTCCATTTACACATTGACAAAGCCTCTGGTGTGGTCATGGTCTGCCTCTGCCGCACTGTTTCTCTGTTTTGTCTTGTGGTCTTGTTGTAGTCACCCCCTGTCGCTCAGTATAGATTGGCTGCGGTCTTGAAACAGTCGCTCAGGGAGTCCCTGTTCCTTGTCTGTGTGGGCTTATCACAGTCCCTGTGTTTTTCGGTGCGTCCTGGCTGTGTTGGTAGATCTAACCGCCTCAGTAGACCCCTGGGGTGACTGGAAGTCTGGGTAATTTATAAACATAAGCTGTGCGCTGGGCCTGCTTCTGAATTCACTGTTCCCTGGTTTACAAGGTGGTGGTCAGGGGGAGGGACTCTGCGTTCCAAGCTAATTGAACCCATTACTTAATGCTTGAACAGTCTCTCCCTGATTCAGGAGTCAGGGGGGTTGCAAACGCAAAGGCAAATGCAAAATCCACCAAAAACAAGCTCGCGTTCGGGATCAACTTTCATCACAGCAGGGAGTAAAACATTAACAGGCTCAATTTATGTTCATCTGCTCCAGCGCTGTCCTCCTCCTGCCGCTGTGGCCCGAGAACACGGCCTCTGGAGAGGCTTCAGAGCTGAAGCTGTGGCAGCTGGAGCTTCAGACTGACCGGTGCCTGTCTGCTGTAGTGGCCAATGACGATGACGTCATCTGTGTGACATCAATCTCTGTGGAAACGTAGTGTTCAGTTATATGCCCCTTGTCCAAAGACCGTTGGTCTTCAGGTTAATCTGGGTGTGCCTGGAGTAGGTGCAAACTCTCAGCGGACTGGTCTGGTCCGGTTCTGCCAGACTCCGCCTCCATCTGCCTTCCATGCCCATTGCTTTGTTCCAGTTTTAGTTCTGTTTCACCCAGGGTGGGAGATTAACACCAGCCACCTGACAAATGCTGCTAAATTGTATCTGTGGTGAGTTTGTCTACAGTAACTTTGGTAGGCGACCATCCCTCACTTCTCCTATTGTAAATAGCTCATTGTGTGGTGTAACGGTGCAGTTGGCTGGTGTGTTTTGGTTTCCTGCCCTGGTTGACCAGGCCCTTGGTTTCTCTCCCTGCTGCAGATCTGTTCCTCACCACGTCGGACTCCGACGCTTCTGCCCTCGCACCCGTCACGTTCGAGACCTGGATCAACAAGGTAGGGACCCACTGGCCCTTCCCTGGGCCTTCCCTGGCCCCTGCTCCTGTCACCACGGTAACATGCTGCTCACCAGGCAACGGTGAACAAATGACAATCCTCTCAGTGCACATAAGAGAACACCTCGGCCCATCCTTAATACACACACATTTCCACAGTGCTTGAAATGAATGAAATGAAGTCCATCGCTGCATGCCTGTTTATTATTATTTATTTATTTTTACCTTGTTTAAGGTTTAGTGTCACTCCGTAGTATCACAGTAGAAATTGAAAGTAATGCAACATTATACAATACAATATAATATCACTTTACAAAGTTCATTGTACGTATTGTGTCCTGTGATTATCATCGTATTCAGGTCTACACATGTGAGAATGTATTACTTGAAGACATATCAATATTTTAATAGAAGCCGTCCCATGCTGCTAAATTAAGGGCCAGGGTTTTAGGAAAACCTTGAATACTTTTTCCCCCGAATAAAACATGACAGTTTATTCTCAGATCTCAGTTTATTCTGCAGGTGTGCACCAGCATCTGCATGTTAAAAAAGTGAGAGTGTGTTCATTCACAGTGTTTGTTAGGATACACCGTGCGGTCAGGTGATCAGTAATCCCTGCACTGGCCCGGTGAGACTGCATATGGATGTGAGCAGACTGAGAATGCGCTGCACTCCTCGGGGTAGTTAAGATTCGGAGTGCACAGCCCAGCCTCCTCTCACAGAACACAGCTCCCAGCCATATCAGCCCACTGAGATCAATGGGCCCACAGAATCCAGAACAAGGACCCACAGCTTCAAATGGAAATGAGGGCTGAGGACAGGAACCCTACACACTCAGCCTGACACCCTGTAGTGTCCCGTTCATGTGTGTGCGCGCACGCACACGCACACGCACAAGCACAAACAAACACACGCACACACACACACACACACGCACAAACAAACACACGCACACACACAAACAAACACGCACACACACGCGCACACACACACACACGCACAAGCACAAACAAACACGCGCACACACACAAACAAACACGCACACACACACACACACACAAACAAACACGCACACACACACACACACACACAAACAAACAAATACACAGAAGTTTGGACAGTAAACACGGAGGGAGAGGGGGATCGGGCTGCGTTTCACAGGCATGTTTTACATGGCAGAATTCCAGCCGTGGCTCAGAAAGGGTTTTGTCTGCTTCCTGGCACAGGAGGTAAAAGCGAACAGAAGCACCTGTGCCAGCACACACGCTCTGCCACACACAGAGTAAAGTCTGCTCTGCTGTCCCCGGCAGTCCCTGGCTCTGTTACAGTCCGCCGCCCGCTCTCCTTCCTCTGCCTGCTTTTAATTGCGTTTTTGCAGAAAGCCCTCACAAGTCATTACTCTGCATCTGATTACACACAGACCTGCACCTCGCTGTACTCTAAATTAAAAGCCCAAAAGGTGAGGGCGTGATGCAAAAACAATCAAGGGAACAATATGTTGGCGGACAGCTAAGCGCTTGCCATTAATTACACCTCCCCGTAACGTCTTCCATGTTAAAACGATGGAAGCATGTACAGTACAGGAGCGGAACCGATACCCGCACGTACACAGGGCTCCTGACCGTGCCAGTGCTGTTAGCCAACCGCTACAGTGCAACACTGAAGGCTCCACTATGATGGCTGTATCTCTAACATAAATCACACACGTTGTGCAGTGCACTGGGAGACTAGCGCTGGCTTTAATCAAACACAGAAAGTGCACACACATCCATAAACTCAGACAGGTGCCCAACTGAAAAATGGATAAACTAAAAAGATAGTCTGCACACAGTACAGTATGTGTGCCCGTATAAGGTGGATTTATTAGCACTGTAAAGTGACGTTTCCAGCTTAATGGCTCTTCATCAGACGTCAGCTGTGCTGCAGGCTGGAAACGTTGCTTTCCTGTGTTAATAGATTCACGTTACTCTGGAGAGTATGCGGTGTGTGGACCTCTTCCTCTTTACTCTGTTGGCTTTAATAGTATCTCGGTGGCGGTGGGATTTAGGTGTATAGACATTTCACAGCCAGGTAAGGCGCCTGTATGCCAGGGAAAGGCATTGTTTGGCATGGTGTGACCCCCCCTCAGACACCCCGTCTCTCTGCGGGTGGAGGCCGTCCCTGCACTGATTTATTTACAGTCTTTGTTCTGGCTGAGCCATGTCGAAAGCAGGGAGAGATGCGCACGTTAACCAAACCGCTTTGCTTTCGGTGCGACCGACTCGTTCGTTTAAGAAAAAGTGTCCGAACGCCCGGTGCAGGAAAATGTGTGCCTTTATAAATGGCCGACGTTTCCTCCGCCTGCCACTGCTCTCCAGCTGGGAGGATAGAGTTAGGAGAGGAGGCTCGCTGGTCTTATTTCATTCCTCTTCTGCTTTTATCGTTTCTCACAAAGTGTGTGGCTTGGATGTGTGCTTTTACATTTTTTTTCAACCACACAAAGTCAATAAACATGTCAGGAAATGGTGTTTCCCCTCCCCTTGCCCCGGGTGGGTAAAGGTTAAGGGTCACAGCCTATTACGCTGCTTCACCTAAAATGAGTGTGTGACATGCACCAATGGGACCTCCTTCCATGATGGCTCTGCCGTGACGGGGACAGTTGCCTTGCATGCACTGGGTCCCCAGGGCATCTGCAGGAAACTCCACCTTCGTGTATTTCTATGCTGGCAGTTCATGGGTCCGAGCACAGCCAGTGCTTTAGTATTGATCTGTTTTATTTCCATTCTGAAACCACATCAGTGCACAAGCAGTCACCAGAGGACACGGTCATGACCCACTGTCCATCAAATGGTTCTGCTGTCAACACAGGTCAGGCCGATTGTTTTCCCCTTTAGCTTTTCATGAACCGTCGATAGCAGTAATGATCATTATGTGGTACCACTTATATGACTATAACAGAAAAGTGCTCACATGAGACCTTCCACCTGCCCAATGCTCTGTGAGTGAACTAGCTGCTGTGCACAGAAATGGCCATAGCTCTGTTTTGAATAGCCTCAGATGGGTCCTTAATCAGTAGCAATACAGTTTGATTGTTTTTTCCTCAGTCTAAATAACAATCAGCCTCATGAAAAGATGCATTGAAGGCTTGATTAAAAAGTAATGTTTAATGTGTAACCTGTCTATGCTCCAGCTTGGAAATCAGAAATGTACTTCTCAGCAGGCCTCATTAATCCGGTGACCATTCATCACACGCGTGATGGCATGAACAGCGCTTCAGTCCTCTCCCGGTGTCGGAGTGAGAGAGGAGACGGGTCTCTAGCTCTGCAGGTATGCTCTGCCTGCTGGTAAGTGAGGAGCACCGTGTTGCGGCTGGGAAATTTGGGGCCGCGGTTCGAGAATGCCAACGAGGCTTAATGGCTGGGCTGCCAGCAGCTGTCAATCACTGGGCTCATGACTATTAAATGGGCCCTCACCTGCGGTGAGTTTAGATTCCGGATGATTGGGGTCTGCAGCCGTCCTGCCCATACTGATAGAGGAGCCGCAACTAAAACAGGGAGCCGTCAAACTAATATACGGTGGCAAGTCCCCGCCCTTGCTTTACACTTTAATTTTGGGTTTCGGCAAGGGCAGCCAAAGTACTCTTGAGTAAAGCAAGAGCTGCCCTCCTCAGTGTTCTTGTCTAGGTAAATTACCAATGCTAGTTGTACCAGTCGAGGCCTGCTCCACTGTTTGTGATAATATCCTGGCTATGGATGCTGGCTAGGGGTTGTTGTTCTTTGGATAGCCTCACATGCCACGCCTGTACCCCTCTGTATACGGCTGGCAAAAGCAGCGGGGCTTACAGAAATAAACCTGCAAGCATTAAGGACAATATTTGTGGTCTAAGGTCTTGGCAGCGATTGGAACGTCAACTACGAGAGGAGAACGTACGGAAATAGCAAGAGAAGGCGTGTGTCAAACCTTTTCCTCTTGTGAAAAGTGCCTTCTGTGAATGTGAGCAGTGTCTGTGCTGGCACCTCCCTGTGAGAGGAGGTGCTGTTCTTCCGTGAGGATGGCCGGAGCCCTGAGCATCTGCGCTCCCAGACTGCTCTTCTGCACACCCTGAAATGAGTGGAGCAGGACCACGCTAACACTGTTGGACATTCCAAATTAGGAGGTTAAATAGAAGCTATTTACAAAAATAAATGATCAATCGTTAGCGACGTCGTGAATATCTGAGGGAAATTGTGTCCAATAATGCTGTATCTGTCTATTTCACCCTGAGGATGAACCAGGTTGTCTGGAGACATTCTCATCCCTGATTGGTCAGACCCCCTCCCCTCCCCTTCTCTCCATCATGCACTCAGGCTCTCTTTCAAAGCCCTTGAACAAATGGCGTCCGATAGTAAAAGAAAGAAGTTCATTACATTAATGACCAGGCCTTCAAAGTTTTAATTGAATTTTTAATTTCAGGCAAAATTAGAGGAGTGGGCGATTAGTCACGGGCGCAGTGGTATTCTTTCAGCAATCATGTAACCCTATAGATCACAGAATTGTCATCCTTATGTCCTTTACAAGCGGCCGAAGCTCACCTTCACTCCCTCAGGTCGGACCCTCGTTAATGGCCATTAAATTAAATTAAAGCTACGATAATACTCCTGCCTTAGGTGGCCACGTTTTCGGAGGCATTGACAGACTTGACTTTCAGGAGAATTACAATGGATGAAAAGAGAAAGTGTCTTTTGGAGGCATTTATCATTTGAATGGTGAGGGAAATGTTTGATGGCTGTGTGGTGTAGGAGCAGGTCGGGCAATGGCCAGACGATGGCGTGTGGTGTAGAAGCAGCAGGTGGGGGTGTGTGGTGTAGAAGTGGCGATGGCCAGGTGGGGTGTGTGGTGTTGAAGCAGCAGGTGGGGGGGTGTGGTGTAGAAGGAGTGATGGCCAGGTGGGGTGTGTGGTGTTGAAGCAGTGATGGCCAGGTGGGGGTGTGTGGTGTAGAAGCAGCAGGTGGGGGTGGGTGGTGTAGAAGCAGCAGGTGGGGGTGTGTGGTGTAGAAGCAGCAGGTGGGGGTGGGTGGTGTAGAAGCAGCAGGTGGGGGGGTGGTGTAGAAGCAGCAGGTGGGGGTGTGTGGTGTAGAAGCAGCAGGTGGGGGTGGGTGGTGTAGAAGCAGCAGGTGGGGGGGTGGTGTAGAAGCAGCAGGTGGGGGTGTGTGGTGTAGAAGTGGTGATGGGCGGGGGCGTGCGCTGCTGGGAGGGGAGATGAAGGACGACCGCGGCCCTGTTCTCGCCGGGCTCCTACACCGTAACACCGTAACACAGAGCAGCTGTCCTCCTGGCCTTGCTGCTGTCCTCCTGGCCTTGCTGCTGTCCTCCTGGCCTTGCTGCTGTCCTCCTGGCCTTGCTGCTGTCCTCCTGGCCTTGCTGCTGTCCTCCTGGCCTTGCTCTCATGCATCTTAATGGACAGCAGACAGCTCTCTGGCATCCAGCACTCAAGGTCTCATCACAAAACCCATCAACTTTCACCTTCTGTGAGCTGCCTCCTAGCTGGCCTTGGGACTGGAGTTACCGCAGGCGTTTGTTGAGTTTTCTGTGTTTTTGCAGTTTTTAGGTTTGTGTTTTTTTGTGGAGCGGTCACCATGGTTCCTGGCCATGCAGTGCAGTGGGGTAATGGCAATGTAGCCCTGCAGGCTGAGGTTTGCCTGCTGGTTTGTTCTTTTCTGTTGTATTCATGTAAGCAGACAGAGAATGCAGTGTAGCAAAGTCACTGCCTGTCCTTGCCTTGCAGTCAACACTGGAAAAAGCAAAAGACTGTCTAAAAGTATTTTAGTTGTATATTTTGACTTCAAATGATATTTCTGTTATTATTTTCCTGAAAAAGACAAAAATATTGCCAGTAGCATGAGAATGTTTTGGTCATTTCAAGATTTACTAAATTTATTTTGTCAAGCAAACAGTTACTTAAAACAAGCTGATATTTTCTACTTAAGAGAAAAGAGTAAGATTTTAAGTTTCATTACGAGGCTGAAATACTTTTTATACAGGCTTTTTTGCAGTGAAAGTACAACATTGAACACACTTAATAACAAGCTCGTGACTACATTGAAAGAAGTCCTTGTAGCTGGCATGAGTGTGGAATGATCTTAATTATGTTATAACCTTGGTGTAAAATGAAACCTGATTTAGCCAGCATGGGTTCCCTACAGACTAGACCTGGGTGTGACACGGTGCAAAACACAGTATATAGTGTGTTCACAAACAGGTGTTAGTTCCATTAATTGCAGGATATTGACAGGGACACGCATAGTTACACGTGGCAATCAGCCAAGTACTTTGACCAATGAATGCCTTTGTTTAATAGAACATGACCCCTGAAGGGAAATTGGGGTTAATTGCACTGCACTGGAATTAGCCAGACTTCAAATCCAACTCTTACCCCAAAGGAACAAGGCTGCAGCCAAGACTCTTCCTCTAAAGTGTCCCTCTGTGTTTATGTCACCAGGATGGCAACTTCACCAAAACCTCAGCTGGGAAGACCCTGGACATCTTCAAGATCGTGGGCCAGTCTGCTTTCATAGACTTTGGTAAGACTTATAATTTATGTTTTTCTCCCCGTTTGTCTGCTTTTGCTCTGTTTCGTGTGGGTGCATGTATGTCTGTGTTTCGGCGTTTATTGTTTACGATGTTCCCGTTCGAGAGATGAATCAGTCAGACGCCATCGCCGTGTTTGTCTTTAAGGGCCTTTACTGTTTCAGTCCGCAGTCTGCTGAGCCAACACATCTCAAAACCCCTTCATTTCCAAAAAAAAAAAAAAAAACACCCTCTCCGCCCATTTCCCAGCTCATTAAACAGTGTCAGCAATCAGTGACAATCTGTCTACACTCTCCTTTTTTTGTCCAATATTTGGGCCATTTTTATTGTATATTTCTAACTCCTGGAAATAGTTCCTGGATGGGGGGGGGGGGCAGGCAATCTGTATCCGTCTACCCCCCCGAACCCCAAAGAGAAGATCGTCCATATGTAAAGAGGCGTCCTTCATTCTGAATGCCGGTGTTGCATCATGGGAAGCGTGGCCGATGGCGTTTGACAGGGTTTGAGTAATTGCAGAACCATAGAGCGAGCGGATGCGTTTCCCTGTTCATCTCAATGGGACTCGGCCTTTAGATGAAAGGGACGGGCTTATCTCGGCAAACAAGACGTTTTCCCGCCTTTCATTTTCGTCCTCTATGACACGGGCATGTTGTTTTAAGCCGCCGCCATTGTACGGGCGGTCAAACCTGGAGAGGGCTTCATATTCAGCCCGAGCGTTTCTGCACAAAGACCGCGAGATGTTATCTGGGCAAATCTCATTTCGGGGGGTTGGTTTTCCGAGTCGGGCCTTTGGATATTTCATAACCGCCGACGGAAGATAAGAGGCGGCGCTTAATTGCTTTTTCCCCGGCGCTGGCGCTACGCCGGCGTCTCTGGCGGTGTTAGCGGTTATCGCGGCCGTGTCTTAACCCCGCCGTCCTCCCGCCATTGTTCTGCCCCCATATCTGCAGCTGCGGGCGGTGCTGCATTAGCCGTCGACAGAGAGGCCGCCCAGCATGCATTACTGTGGATGAAGCAATCACCTCGCCTATAATAATAACAACAATAACATTAGTAATAATAATAATAATAGATTGTGTGTTTTTTTATTTTATTTGTATTGTGCTTTTTTTTTTTTTTACAGAATACTGTGACTTGAGGTTTGCTTTTGATCGCATACAGGTTAATTGTAACAGACATTTAAACCTGGGGTGCCCACGTTTTTTGTATTCATTAATTAATAATTATTATGAATATACAAGTATTATAATTATAGTATATTTGTTTTAGCCTTTTATTTATACAGGGTAGGTTGACTGAGCGCACATTTACAGCCGCACCCTGTGAATCCCCCCCAGTGCAGCCTAACCTCCGTGTGTTTGAATTGTGGAAGGAAACAGGAGAGCCTGGGGGAAACCCACGGGGGTGTGTGCGCAACATTCAAACTCCGCACGGAAAGCCCGTCTGAGACGGGACACTGGCGTGCCTTGCGTTTAAACCTGGAAGCAGCTCAGGTCAGCTGGCAGTCCATCGCAGACGTGTTCCTGCGATGCCAACGCTGTGAAGGAGTGCCGGCGTGGTCTCAGACCTGTGTGGGAGGGCGTCAGGTATCGGCGCGTCTCCTGCGTGAACCTGCCTGGCTGACAGGTGGCAATGAGGCCTCCCCTGTCAGACGTTTATCGATCCCCGCCCTCCCCAGAGCTCATCCCAGGAGGCATTAGAGAAAGGGGCGGAACAAACCGATGACACGCTCGATCCCAAGGGGAACGCCGAGCGTTCAGTGATGAATGTGGCTGTGGGGAGCCAACGTGGGAACACTCTTTCACTCAGCTTATAAAAAGGGCCAGAGAACTGTGGTTATTATGCAACCCCTTAACTGTTCATTATGCAAAGATGGAGTGTTGGTTTTATGTAATTGGATCTCCCAGTATCCACATTTTGTGTGCCTAGTTAATAAAGACAGAATGGCTCTGTGTGGTCATGCGGTGCTGGGCTTCCGAGTGGAGGGAGCACTGACCTTAACTGCCATACTGTCAGCGCCCCTCCCCCCACGCCTGCTTCTGCTGTCCTACTGCCTCTCTGTCCTCTCATTTTCTCTTCTCCTTTATCTCATTTTCTCTTTCCCCCACTTTCTCCCAACCTCTAATTTTTCACACTGTCATTACTTTCTCTAGTTCTCTTTTTTCTTCCCCCCCCCCTCTCTCTCTCGGTCTCTCTCTCGGTCTCGCTCTCTCTTTCTCTCTCTGGCTGTGTCCCTCTCTCGCCCTCTTTCTCTCGCTCTCTCTCCCACTCTCTCTCTCTATCTCTCTCTCTGGCTGTGTCCCTCTCTCTGTCTCGCTCTCTCTCGCTCTCTCTCTTTCTGTGGCCGTGCTCCTCTCTCGCCCTCTTTCTGTGGCTGTGCCCCTCTCTTGCCCTCTCTCTGTGGCCGTACTCCTCTCTCTCTCTCTCTCTCTCTCTCTCTCTCTCTCTCTCTCTCTCTCTCTCTCTCTCTCTCTCCCTCTCCTCTCTCACCCTGGCCTGATGAAATGGTGCAGGAGCAGCACGTTGTGCTGATTATAATGGAGGTCTGCTGGAATGGGACTTGTTTGAGAAAATGGCCGGTTGTGGAGATTCAGCCCGGGCTCTGCCAGCAGGCTCTGTGGTGGGGGAGGCCTCACCAGCTCTGCCACCACATCCTGTCAGTATTAATGCAGAAAGCAGGGTTACATGCTGCGTACACACGGATGTTTGTAAGTGGCCTGCACTGTCACTCCTTTGCACTGGGAGCTGAAAGGGACTTTTCTCCCTTAAGTACTAGTGAAGGATATGCCCCGGAAAGATGTTGGCTAATATAAATGCAAAAGGCACCTTGAGTGGGTCTATTAGCAAAGCCGAGGAAATGTTACATAAGAGAGATCAAGCCTTTGTAAATCTCCCCTTTGAGGACGTGCCAGGTCTGTGATTGGGAAATTAAACTGAGGGATTTTGAAGAGGTTATCAAGAAAATACACAATGGCGGTACACACTGCCTCTTCCGTCATCATTTTGCTGCTTTTGGCCAATTTGATCGACTACATTTTTTGTCATCAGTCTCAGGTCTGAGAACGTACCTCTGTTTTAATTATGATAATAATGATGGTAATAATAAGAAATACAGTATAACGGCAGTAATTAAGCTGACGGTGTGACAGTATTCTGGTCACACTGGTTTCCCTCTCTGTTTCTGCAGAATGCTGTTCCTCCACTTTTTAATGCCAAACACTTTCTCCCCTTGTGTCCGCAAGGTATGCCTACAAACTTGACACTCACTGAGCATGTTCTTGTTCAGAATTACTCTCGCACGCAGCATTAATCTGCATTAATATTTCTCCTTCAATTATGCATTCCGCTGCATTCCAGAAAGACCTTTTTACATATAGCACCACAGACCGAAGTAAATTAATTTAGTCTCACTGCTGATTGCTATGGAACTCAGCTGTGCTATTCGCCCCTCTCCTGGGTGCTGATAAATTGAATGTAATTAATGAATTTATGGCTGTGTAATTATATGTTGCATATTGGCCTCTGCCCCTTGCCGTGGCAGAGAGGCTGAATCAGAGAAGAGATCGTCCTGCAGGTCTGTGAGCGGAGATTTAATGAAGTGAATATCAAACGCGCTGATTGGCCTCTTATTTGTTCAGTGCTCTTGTTTGTGCTTGGCTGTCTACTCCACTTATCCTGTGCATCTTTCAGCTCCTTCAGGTCCGCACCCTGTAAGCGGAGGTCCCCGGAACCTACTCCACCTTCCCGTAACCCTTTTGCATTTTTCCGGCCCTCTCTCTCTCCGAAATGAACACTGAAAGCTGAATCGGATTTCTCCGCCGAGACGGCTGTCTGTGCTAATAAATGAATAAACCGTTGTCAGGACCGTGTTTTTGGCACATCCGGATCATTCGGATGAAGGTCAAAGGCGCCGATCGTGATTTTTCAGATGCCAGCTTCGGTTCTCCTGTGACACGTTAGAATATTTGATGGATGCCGAACATATGTTCAACAAAATATTCCATCTGCTTTATCATAGCAGTAATCATTTCTTTCTTTTTTTTAAATAACAATGCCCTCGTGCATAATTCATTAATGGGATCAAGAAACGGTGGTTACTGCCAAGAAGACAAAACGGCGAAGAGGCGACGTGTGCCTCATTAGACTGTCTAGAAGCACTGTTTATGTTTAATCCACAGCAGGATCGGCCTGTGATTGGACAGTTCTTCACTGTCAGGAGACTTCTCTAATTTGCCCTCCTTAATGTTAGATCTTTTCTTAAGAGTTTATCTTGTTGAGGAAAGTACACAGTATTCATAATAACATCAGGGAGTTTAAAATGTAAAATTTGTGTGGGGAGCTGCTTAAGTCACAATCCCTATATTTGGCCTGGTTTACCCCGCCTTTTGGAAACAGGAGTTTAACCAATTTTGCCTTTTTGAGTTTTTTTTTTTAGTTTTGTTCAAAACAGACTCCTTCCATTTCCCTGATTTCTGTGTTTGAGGAGATCCACTGAAGTGGATCTGTGGAATCGATTGGTGGCATTAAAAAGCCATTTTCACTTTTGTATTGGAACAACTTGATACAATAATAAGACGAAAAATGTCAAACAGTGATTTGTTTTGATTGTGGAAGATTTTTATCATTATATGCAAATAGAGGAGACTGAAAACCCGCTCAAACACTGGCAGGTTGCATCAGCGCACGCCCGCACAGAATCCTACGCTCCGGCTGTGTGGCGCTGTGTCTCTCCACACAGCATGCTGGGACACCTGGAGTCATGATGGCACCACAGGCAGGGGAGAGCAGGAACGCACAGGAACCTGGGATCGTTGAGTCCCATGGTTCATCTGTAGCTGTCTGGTTGCTTAAACAACCCCTCAGTGCCATGTCTCCCTCCACTCCATGTTTGATTGTGTCCTCTATGTACATCACAGCTGGCTGTAGGGAATGTCATTCTGTGTCATAACAATGCCTCTCTCTCTCTCCTTCTCTCTCCTGGCTCTTTCTATCTCATTCTTTCTCTCCCTCACTCTTACTCTCTCCCCCTCTCCCCCTCCCCCCCCTCCCTCCCTCCCTCTCTGTCTCCCTCTCTCCCCCTCTCTCAGATGGCGATGGAAAGCAGGATCAGCTGCTCCCGGTCTGTATGGACACTGCATGTCAGAGAAGCGCCATCTACCTCTCCAAGGGTGGAGACAGCGAGGTACTCTAACTGCGCTCTCTGCTGCTCTATCTCAGCCAGTCAGGTGTACTGTAGACCACTGACCTGATTTCCCATGGAGAAGGGGCTGCAGCCTCCCCCACAGAACGTTTCCTCAGATACAGACGTATCAACTATGATGGAAAGCACCGGTTCCATTCCTTCTCCACTTACGAAGGTTTGGGAGGAGTTTACATATAAGGGTTTGGTCAAGTGTGCACTGGATCATTAATTCCTCAGGCTGGTCTCTCACCAGGAGTTCCTTGTCACTATTGGAATGGTAGCTCAGTGGACCAATCATTCAAACCCATGCTTAAAACAGTGCTGGATGCTCTAGGACAGGTGTCCTCAGCCCCAATCCTGAAGGTCCTCTTGGTCTGTTGGCTTGTGTTCCCTCTCAGCACTCAATTGATCATGTAATGCGGTTGATCACACAGTTTACACTGGTCTCTTGGGTATGAAATGCAAGTGTTGGCTACCTTTCTCTTGGCAGCAGTCACACGACGAGCCTCGATGGGCATAATGGCTTGTCTTTTGGAATATGTGGCTTAGCATCCAGCCTGCAGGAGGAACAGAAGGGTCCCCAAAAAAGCGCAGTTTCTTGAGTGTGTGTGTTCATTGTGCGACTTGTGGCTTCCTCAGAGCCCTCAGTGCACTGCCTTTGTGTACCTTCTGTCGTTTTGTGGTTTGGTGTCTGAGTCTGGGAGAGATAGCACATCCCACTCAGCCTAATGGGACCAGCAGGGGTCCGAGCTGAGTCAGGGAGATGGGCTCGCACATATGGGCCTCTCCTGTCCCTCACACACCTCCCATAGTCTCCTCCAACCGATGAGCTCTTAACAATCACGCTGAACGCTCAAAGGATACACGCAGGCATTCATTCCTGCTATTGCGCAATGTATATATATATGTATATATATATCCATACCTGGTGCATTTGGTCTCATCTGGAGCTGGTCTCCACACGACAGGACCACACGCATCATAACAGCAACGCACCTGTTCCTTCGTGTTCTGGAGGTAAATGGCTTGCCCATTTCCCCACTCTCATGCTGGAACCTGTGGCAGTATGAGGGATCACGCACGTTTTGAGGGTGTTAGGCTCTAACGCACTCGCCCTTGTGTGAGATATCTCGGGTTGGAGGCGCTCCATAAAGGCTCCTGTGTGAGATTGAGGTTGGAGGCGCTCCATAAACGCTCCTGTGTGAGCTTGAGGTTGGAGGCGCTCCATAAACGCTCCTGTGTGAGATTGAGGTTCGAGTTGCTCCATAAACACTCCTGTGTGAGATTCAGATTTGAGGCGCTCTGTAAACGCTCCTGTGTGAGATTCAGATTCAAGGCCCTCCGTAAACGCTCCTGTGTGAGATTGAGGTTCGAGGTGCCTCATAAACGCTCCTGTGTGAGATTGAGGTTCGAGGTGCCTCATAAACGCTCCTGTGTGAGATTGAGGTTGGAGGTGCCTCATAAACGCTCCTGTGTGAGATTGAGGTTGGAGGCGCTCCGTAAACGCTCTGTGTGAGATTGAGGTTGGAGGCGCTCCGTAAACACTCCTGTGTGAGTTTCAGATTCAAGGCCCTCCGTAAACGCTCCTGTGTGAGATTGAGGTTCGAGGTGCCTCATAAACGCTCCTGTGTGAGATTGAGGTTGGAGGCGCTCTGTAAACGCTCCTGTGTGAGATTCAGATTCAAGGCCCTCCGTAAACGCTCCTGTGTGAGATTGAGGTTCGAGGTGCCTCATAAACGCTCCTGTGTGAGATTGAGGTTCGAGGTGCCTCATAAACGCTCCTGTGTGAGATTGAGGTTGGAGGCGCTCCGTAAACACTCCTGTGTGAGTTTCAGATTCAAGGCCCTCCGTAAACGCTCCTGTGTGAGATTGAGGTTCGAGGTGCCTCATAAACGCTCCTGTGTGAGATTGAGGTTCGAGGTGCCTCATAAACGCTCCTGTGTGAGATTGAGGTTCGAGGTGCCTCATAAACGCTCCTGTGTGAGATTGAGGTTCGAGGTGCCTCATAAACGCTCCTGTGTGAGATTGAGGTTGGAGGCGCTCCGTAAACGCTCCTGTGTGAGTTTCAGATTCAAGGCCCTCCGTAAACGCTCCTGTGTGAGATTGAGGTTCGAGGTGCCTCATAAACGCTCCTGTGTGAGATTGAGGTTGGAGGCGCTCTGTAAACGCTCCTGTGTGAGATTCAGATTCAAGGCCCTCCGTAAACGCTCCTGTGTGAGATTGAGGTTTGAGGTGCCTCATAAACGCTCCTGTGTGAGATTGAGGTTCGAGGGGCTCCATAAACGCTCCTGTGTGAGATTGAGGTTCGAGGTGCCTCATAAACGCTCCTGTGTGAGATTGAGGTTCGAGGCGCTCCGTAAACACTCCTGTGTGAGATTGAGGTTCGAGGTGCCTCATAAACGCTCCTGTGTGAGATTGAGGTTCGAGGTGCCTCATAAACGCTCCTGTGTGAGATTCAGATTCGAGGCGCTCCGTAAACGCTCTGTGTGAGATTGAGGTTGGAGGCGCTCCGTAAACGCTCCTGTGTGAGATTGAGGTTCGAGGTGCCTCATAAACGCTCCTGTGTGAGATTGAGGTTCGAGGGGCTCCATAAACGCTCCTGTGTGAGATTGAGGTTCGAGGTGCCTCATAAACGCTCCTGTGTGAGATTGAGGTTCGAGGTGCCTCATAAACGCTCCTGTGTGAGATTGAGGTTCGAGGCGCTCCGTAAACACTCCTGTGTGAGATTGAGGTTCGAGGTGCCTCATAAACGCTCCTGTGTGAGATTGAGGTTCGAGGCGCTCCGTAAACACTCCTGTGTGAGATTGAGGTTCGAGGTGCCTCATAAACGCTCCTGTGTGAGATTGAGGTTCGAGGCGCTCCGTAAACACTCCTGTGTGAGATTGAGGTTCGAGGTGCCTCATAAACGCTCCGCGCGTCGTTCGTCTTACAGCCTCAGACCAGCGGGGGAGTCTTTGTGCGGGCTGAGGAGGCTGAACGAGCGAGGAGAGATCACTTTGGTCCTGTTCCTCGCAGGCCAATTGCTTTTATGGATGTTTACGACATACAGCGCCATCCTTGTCGCTCACTTGACTTTACAGTGTCGGCCAGCCACACACCCGTTACTTTATTTCTCCCACCTGTTGTGTTTCTCATTACGGTGCCTTTTGAGTGCCCCTGAGCCTCGCAGTGCTGCCTGCGTTCAGACGCACAGACCGCCACTCATCCTGATTACAGGCCGGACTGCCTGCCTTGCCTGCAGCGGGTGGTACGCTTACACACGTGTGTGCGTACAGTATGTGTGTGTGTGTCTATGGACCTGCATGTCTTACATGTGAATGCATTTAGGCTTGTGTGCGTATTTATGCGTACGAGTCACTCCTGTTGACACGTAACCATGGCGGGAGAGACGGGGGCAGGAGTGCCTTGGCCCAGAAACGCTGTGTTTATTTTTATTATGCACGCACGCTTTCAGGTGGCTGCCTCGCTCAGTCCCAGCACGCGACCGAAGGCGTGCTTACGAGCTTATGTTCAGATGCAATCGCTTCCAGGCAAACAAGGCACATTTTGAGTGTCCGTACGTGCATTGGCACATGCACATGAATCTGTGTGTGTGTGTGTGTGTGTGTGTGTGTGTGTGAGAGAGAGTGAAATGGATATCTCTCAGTTGAATTATTTTAGCTGTATGTAAGCTTGCATATGTTCATTTAACCTGTAATTGTAATGGAGCACCCCTCCTTTGGGAACAGAGGCCCACTCTGAGAATATGTGGTCTATCAGAGACCTGAGTATCTGTATGGTCATGTTAGCCAGTGTCTGTCACAGTGTCTGTTGGTGCCTACATTAGCGTGTCTGTGTAAAGATCACCTGAAGCTCTGTTTCCTGCTGTGTAGCCTCCCAGTGGTGCATCTGATTTCTGCTGCAATTCATTACTCAGGCTTGATTGAAAGCTGGCTTGTGTCCAATCTCCCCGGAGAGCTAACGGTCGTCTACCTGTGCTGATAAAAAGACCAAAGTAGGAACTGTGTGTCTGTCTGTCTGTCTGTCTGTCTGTCTGTCTGTCTGTCTGTCTGTCTGTCTGTCTGTCTGTCTGTCTGTCTGTCTGTCTGTCTGTCTGTCTGTCTGTGTGTGTGTGTGTGTGTTGTGTCTGTGTGTCTGTCTTTCTGTGTGTGTGTGTGTGTGCTGAGTTTGTGTATGTATGTGTGTGTGTGTGTGTGTGCTGAGTAAATGTGTGTGTGTGTGTGTGCTGATTTAATATGTGTGTGTGTGTGTGTGTGCGTGCTGGGTTAATGTGTGTCTGTATGTGTGTGTGCTGAGTTAATGTGTGTGTCTGTGTGCTGAGTTAATGTGTGTGTCTGTGTGCTGAGTTAATGTGTGCATCTGTGTGTGCTGAGTTAATGTGTGTGTGTGTGTGTGTGTGTGTGTGTGTGTTGAGTTAATATGTGTGTGTCTGTGTGTCTCTGTGTGTGTGCTGATTTGTGTGTGTGTGTGTGTGTGTGTGTGTGTGTGCTGAGTTAATGTGTGTCTGTGTGTGTGCTGAGTTAATATGTGTGTGTCTGTGTGTCTCTGTGTGTATGCTGATTTAATGTGTGTGTGTGTGTGTGTGTGTGTTGAGTTAATATGTGTGTGTCTCTGTGTGTGTGCTGATTTAATGTGTGTGTGTGTGTGTGTGTGTGTGTGTGTGTGTGTGTGCTGAGTTAATGTGTGTGTCTGTGTGTGTACAGTCACAGCACACATTCAGCCTGTAGCTGATGAATTTAACACGCTTTAACCTCTCCTCATTAATCCCGCAAATAACTGAATAACCTTTCCACCACAAGCTGTTTTTTTTTTATTAATAAAGAGAAATGCATCCCAAAGAAGCAACTCTCAAGGAAGCGAGGCGGTTTTGTCTGAAGTGACAGCGCACGCAGTCCAGTGACAGCGCACGCAGTCCAGTGACAGCGCACGCAGTCCAGTGACAGCGCACGCAGTCCAGTGTCAGCGCACGCAGTCCAGTGACAGCGCACGCAGTCCAGTGTCAGCGCACGCAGTCCAGTGACAGCGCACGCAGTCCAGTGTCAGCGCACGCAGTCCAGTGACAGCGCACGCAGTCCAGTGTCTGCTGAGGGCTGTGGCAGGGCAGTTAATTACGCGTCCGGTTGGGTGTGTGCACGGGGGAGACTCCTTCTGCACAGAAAAATGTAATGAGCACGTGTACATTATGACGCTGGGTAATGGGACATTTCAGAGACTTCCTGAGAAATGGCTTCCCTCAGCACGTCCTGGTCCCGTTGCGTGGGACAGGGAGAAAGCCGTGGCGTAAGCACAACACACAACATAAGGAGAATCCGCCCCTTTCTCACCCCCTACTCGACCCAGCTCCTGGTCCAAGCGATGGTTCTGTCCCGCCTGGACTACTGCAATTCCCTCTTGGCTGGCCTCCCAGCGTCTGCCATCAGACCCCTCCAACTCATCCAGAATGCAGCAGCTCGTCTGGTCTTCAACCTTCCCAAATACTCACACGTCACCCCCCTGCTTACTTCCCTCCACTGGCTGCCTGTCATGGCTCGCATCAAATTCAAAACATTGGTGCTAGCCTTCCAAGCAGTTAAAGGGTCTTCCCCAGCTTATCTGCAAAAAATCATCAGACCCTACACCCCTGCCAGACCTCTTCGTTCAGCCTCCACAGGCCGCTTGGCACCTCCCCCTCTCAGAACCTCCACCTCACGCTCACGACTACTGTCTGTTCTGGCTCCACGGTGGTGGAACGAACTCCCCGTTGAGGTCAGAACTATAGAATCCCTCCCCACCTTCAAGCGCAAGCTGAAGACACACCTCTTCAAACAGCACCTCTCCCCATCCCTCCCTACCTCCCTGTGAACCTTAATTGTTGTCTCTGTGACTTGTGTATCAGTATTTTAGTTGGCTAGGTAAGCAGTGTTTGGATAGTTAACTTTGGTGACTTTTGCTCTGTTTGTTTGTTTGTTCAAAAAAAAAAAAAAAAAAAAAAAAAAAAAATTGGCCCTTGTCCTTATCTTTGTTGTACAGGTAGCAGTTGAAATTGTACTTACCTCTAGGGTCTTTCAGCGAACTTATCCCTGGTTATGGGTATGCACTTTGTTGTACGTCGCTCTGGATAAGAGCGTCTGCCAAATGCCAATAATGTAATGTAATGTAATGTAAGCAGATCTCTCCCCTCCGTCGAGTCCACCGAGCGCCAGGCCAGGACCATTAGTCCGAGAAATTAAAATTCCACAAACGGGTCACAAAATAGCTTCTTTTTTTCAGTACATTTCTCTCTGCCGATGGGAAGTCCATCAGGGCGGGAGCGGTAGATGGAGGGAAGGCTGTTAATGGGCTCCTGGTGTCACGATCTGTTCAGCAGAGTCTGCTCAGTATAATGCATTCAGCAGAGATTACCTTATTAATATTTCACGATGTTTGTATTATTAAAAGCAACTTCTGTGGTATGGTATATAAACTTTGAAGTGTACATAGTTCCTATAAAGTACTTTTATGCCATAGGGATCGTAATGTGGATTGGATATAGTAGTATTTTAGAGCCAATAAGAAAGAAGTAAGAGGGTCAAAGGCAGATTTTCTCAGAGAATGGTCAGGTACATTGGCATTGTACATAAAGAGTAGACAATAATTTATTACCTTTGTCTATTTGTGTGATTATGGCATGGGAGGTTGTTAAAGAATAATAACTAGTTGTTGTTTGTAATTTGCTACAGTCTACAGAAAAAAGCGGATGGAGTAATGCATTATGGGATTTGTGTGAGGGTTAGGTAGCTAGGAGCAGCCTTTGAAATGACAGGATTCCATATCCCTTTGGGGGAGATATTTGAAACAAATGAAGGCAAGGACTATTAATTTTAATGAAAATTATACACTGAAGCATCTACTGTTTTTTTCTATATAAATATGAATATTTTCCAGTGCGGTGTCCACGCTGCCCGTGGATCTGAGATGAAAATATCATTATCATATGCGGAATCTGATCAGCTCTGGCTTCAAGCACCCTTTCTTCTTCTTTTACACGTTGTCACATCAGGGGAAGATAACGAGGATTCATTTACATTTGAGCTGATGAACGCTGAAATGGGCGCGGGAATGGGGATATTAATTTTCACACGATGAGTCATGGCTAAAAGCATAAAAATTATCAAATAAGCCCATTAAATAATTAAATGAATAAATAACTTTTTTTTCATTTAATTGAGTGTATGCTTGCAGTACTGGAATGCAGGCAGAAATGAGGTTATATTTGCATCTATGAGGTGCAAATTATTTTAATAGGCCTACATTTTAATAACTAAATGAAACTGTCTTTTCCAGAAAGAATGCAGAATTTTCTCAAAACGTTAGGCTGGATGCTTGAGGAAGCGCATAGCTTCCTTACTGGCTTAGATTAGTAAATGGTTGGCATTTATATAGCGCCTTTATCCAAAGCGCTGTACAATTGATGCTTCTCATCACCCATTCATACACATACTCACACACCAACGGCGATTGGCTGCCATGCAAGGCGCCGACCAGCTCGTCAGGAGCATTTAGGGGTTAGGTGTCTTGCTCAGGGACACTTCGACACAGCCCGGGCGGGGGATCGAACCAGCAACCCTCAGCGCTCCTGTTTGGAGGTCAGCGTTCCTGTTTAGAGGTCAGTGCTCCTGTTTAGAGGTGTTTAGAGGTCAGCGCTCCTGTTTAGAGGTCAGCATTCCTGTCTAGAGGTCAGCGCTCCTGTCTAGAGGTCAGCGCTCCTGTTCAGCGCTCCTGTTTAGAGGTCAGCGCTCCTGTTTAGAGGCCAGGGCTCCTGTTTAGAGGTCAGCGCTCCTGTTTGGAGGTCAGCGCTCCTGTTTAGAGGTCAGCGCTCCTGTTTAGAGGTCAGCGCTCCTGTTTGGGGTTCTGGGCTTAAAGAATAGCGTTAGTCCTGCTTGGGAAACTGTCATGCTCCACTCATCTAATCAGATGCAATCTGCAGATAGTTATAAGTCAATAATCCATCTAATTCAGTCGAGGTTCATCTCAGTGCCTGTAATGATACTGATCACTGAGCCTCTGACAGAGGGCACTGAATCCCTCCCATTCAGCAGAAGAGTGAGCGGTCAGCTCCTGTGGTTCCTGCAAAGTAGAGCTTAAAATGGAACCCGTTGGGATTTCAGGCACGTGCCATATATGCTACAAAATTTATTTCATTCATTTTTTAAAACCTCATTAGGTGCCCATTTCTCTGGTCAGACTCTTGCTCCTGACAGCACCTGGAGTGGAATGAAATGTTCCTCTCATCTTTCTTGTCTTTCCTTCGCAACAGCCTTCCATCGGGCAGTTCAAAGACCTGCTCGTGTCTCTCGGTATGTCTGACGAGGACTGACACCTGCAGAGCATACAGTGGACATGTCAGTGCTGCTTGGCACCGTTTAGTAGTAGCCTGAATAATATTAAGAGGATGACAAAACCAACTGGAATATAATATTAGAATGTGCAGCACAGAATAATTCAACAGCAGTATTCCTTTTTCAATCTGCTGGTAAATTGGGGATTTGGAATCCGAGTGGCTCGGTGATCTATGATGTGTGACAGAGAATTACCCTGGTAACACCTCATTGCTCTGAAAGTGATACCGCGTTCCTTTGCCCGACAAATCCCTGCCCTTGCGGAGAACGGGCCGACCCCTGCCAAATTGGGGACACCTCTGTGGAGACAGGAGAATGCAGAAGGGCATTATCTCCGATGACTTCCTGCAAAATGTGGTCTCGTCTGCTCTGAAATGAGGCCCTGCATTCTGGGACTGTTAACATTCTGAGTGCGTTCCTTGTCTGTTTCTCAAACTCTTTCATTTAAGAGCCACTGCCTCTTCACTGCCATCCCAAACGTTTATATATATATATATATATATATATATATATATATATATATATATATATATATATATATATATATATATATATATATATATATATATATATATGTGTGCGCGTGTGTGCATGTGTGTGTGCGCACGAGCACGTGTGTGCGTGTGTGCGTGTGTGTGTATGTTTGTGTGGACGTGTGTGTGGTTTTGCATTCATGTGTGCTTGGGCATGTTTGTTCACTGTGCATATGTACAGTACTGTGTCAACAGGTACCTGGTTATAGTGTGCCCTTTTGGTAGTGTTTTGGTTCTGATGCCCCCTACACAGATTTATTCACAAGGAGCATTTCTCCATTTTCTTTTTATGAGTGTTGGTTCCAAGCCCAGTTCGGCATGGTGTATACAGAGTCCATGAAAAGGCGATTAATTTGTCTGCCAGAACAGTACAGCGCATTTCATCTAACCTTGATGTCCGAGTCATTGCTCTGAACTGCCTTCTACAGGGCTCCTATGCCATCACCATAGTAATAACCAGCTCCCTAACTCCCATGTGTATTCTCTCTCTCTCTCTCTCTTGCTCTCTCTTGCTTTCTCTGTCTTTCTCTCCCTGTCTACCTCTTTCTCTACCTCTCTCCTTCTCTCTCGCTTGTTCTTTCTTTCTCTCCCCATCTACTTTTCTTTCTCTCTCCCTCCCTCCCTCCCTCCCTCTCTCTCTTTCTCTCTCCCTCCCTCTCTCTCTCTTTCTCTCTCCCTCCCTCCCTCCCTCTCTCTCTCTTTCTCTCTCCCTCCCTCTCTCTCTCTCTTTCTCTCTCTCTCTCTCCCTCTCTCTCTCTCTCTCTCTCTCTCCCTCTCTCTCTCTTCATCTCGTTTATCTTCATTCCCAGCCTGGCACAAGGCGATGTGCGTAGATGAGAATGCAGAGGAGATCAGCTTTAATTATCCTTGCTTTGCATCAATCAGCAGCCGGTCTCAGCACGCTCTGCTCTCCGGGGCAAATTGCAGCTTAAATTGCAAACGGTCTCCAGTAATTTCAGTCATCAAGCGGGACCGGAGAGCCGCAGACGGCGCTGCTCCGCCATTGGCCGCGTCCCGCTCGGTGCGATGTCACGGAGCGGAGCCTGGCGCTGAGGAAGCGTCTCCGCCTCACGCCCAAACTTAGAGAAATCGGGGCGGAGCGCGGCGTCAGGGCTGCTGGAAGCGCGGGTTTGGGCGGAGTCCAGAACTGCGCGCTGACGCCAGGTGCAGCTGTCGATCACGGCGGGGAGGCCCTGCCAACCACATCATTTCCTCCCGCGCGCGAACCGCTCCGCACCGCCTCCAGCTGCTCTCTCTGCCGTATATGCTTCTTCATGTCTCTCTTTTCCTCTCTCCACTTTTATACACACACCGTGCTTTTTGGCTTTCATAGCATTTTAACACAGTGCACACACACACACACTCTCACACAACACGCGCACACACACACACACACACACACACACACACCTACTCACACAACACACACACACATATACTCACACACACACACTCACACACACACACACACACACACACCTACTCACACAACACACACTCACATATACTCACACACTCACACACTCACACAACACGCACACACACACACACACACACACACACACATATACTCACACACACACACTCACACACTCACACACACACACACACACACACACACACACACACCTACTCACACAACACACACACACATATACTCACACACACACACTCACACACACACACACACACACACACACCTACTCACACAACACACACTCACATATACTCACACACTCACACACTCACACAACACACACACACACACACACAACACACACACACAGCTCTGGAGAAAATTTAAAGACTATATTGACTTTTCAGTTTCACAGTTTTTGGGTATGTGTGTAAAAAATCGAACTTTCATGAAATATTGACCACATTTGATTTTAATTCCAAACAAAAATATTGTCACATTTATTTGCAGTAAATGTAATACTGAAAATACACAGTGTTACACATTGAATAATGCAGAATAAACCCATACATACATTTTATACCCATGAATAAGTAATGAAAATAACAATGTCTTGGGAACGCTTCAGCAATCAATATTTGGCGGAGTAACCTCGCTTTCTTGAAAACAAATATGTTTCTTATGTTTTTCTACTGTACGCTCACTCGCACGTGCATATTAATTTGATTAGCAGTGCTGTCTTTGAATCGCGCAGGCCGTGCTCTCATTTCATGTCTCTGCGGGATGGTCTCCACAGTTTCCCATGCTCACTGTGTTTTCTCTGGTCACCGCCACCCACGCCATTTTGGCTCCAGGGTGCAGAAACAGGCTTTAATAGGCTTCACATGGAGAGGGCATCCATCCCAGCAGCCGTGATTGCCTGCGATCGCCACAGCGCTCAGAAGAAATGGAAATAATAGGCATTTGCAGCAGTAGTAACTTGGGCTGTAAACGTAGCCATTTTGGAAATGTTGTTTTTTTCCTCATCCGTCGCTCTGTGGTCTTCCAGCGTAATTCTACCTGATTTTCCCACACTTTTGGGAGCACTTAGGGAGCTCTTGCGTGGGATTCACAATTCGTTTTTTGCCCATTTGTTTTTCGGTTTTTTTCCTAATTATTTGGCAGCCATATTCCCTCCTACCTGTGCATTAGTCACTGCCACCACTGGGGCCTAGGGGGCAGTGTGCAGAGTCGCCTAGCTGTCTCCAGATCCGGCCTGTGACCCAGCTTTGAACACGCACCCCATACTTAACCCGCCCCCCCTGCACCCACACAGTCTAAATCTCACCACAACACCACCCACCCTAGCAGCAGAAAGGGCCGGCCGGCCTGGCTCTCGGCTTCAGGGCGAGTAAATGTACGGAGATTGAGTCGTTTTAAGCGCAGTCACAGCGGTGAGGGGGACCTCAGACGCACCCTCTCTCCCAGCTCCGACACGCAGACCGCTCGCTGATCGTTTATCTTTTATGGTTCAGCTTATAGGAAGAAAAGGCGTTAGCGGGTATTGTGACTGTCCTCATGGCACTTTTCACAGAAGCTCTGCTCCGCACTGCACTGCACCTGGTGCGCTGTTTAACATTCATGAATAGTTAAAGACGGCGTCTGCCTCCGTTCCTCTCCGAGCGCAAGCTGATGCAGGGAGGAATGAATGAGCCGTGTTCATCGTGAGATTGAATGGCCCCCTCCCTTCAGCCAGGCCAGCTCAGCTCATTATGTTTTGTTTTGATGCAAGGCTTTTTCCAAGGACAACTGCTGTAGTGTTGAGGAGGCCCCTCAAAATGTCCCCGCTTGTTTATGAAATGTCGAAAAAGCCATGTAGAGCTGCTCTTTAAGAGCAGCCTAGAGAAAGTGCGGGAGGATGGGCAATTACTTCATGGTGCCCTCCAGAAAAATCTAGATTCAGTCAATGTGGTAAATGCTGATTGTTTTCAGAGAGAAACCTGAGGTGACTTTCTTTGTTTTTTGACCTACCCTCTGTCCTGTTGCTCTTGTTCTGATTGTGCCAAAATGCTTTACACTGCATATGTCTTAAAATATGTTCTAATAATAGTGATAATAATAGTGATAGTGATAATGATGATAATGGTAATATTCAGTGTTTGGGATAAGCGGAGCCCTGCTCATCCTGCCCCCTCTCCTCTCTGGCTCCAGTGGCTCCCCATCCTGACGGAGTTCCAGAAGAAGGACACGGTTTGGGGCTTTGTGCCTCCCTCCGTGGGCGAGCTCCACGCCCCCATCACCCTGCACCTGGGAGACTACAACCTGGACGGCTTCCCCGACGCCCTGGCCATCCTGCGCAACACCAGCGGCAGGTGAGGCCTCTCCCCCTGCTGCCTGGAGGGGGAAGCTCATTTACTTTACCCTGACAACTGAGGTGTGTCTGGAACGCGACCCACAGCGGGTACTGAGAACGCATCCCCAAGGGCTCCAATGTGGCTGCAGCCACGTTATAAATGTATGTGCAAGAGTATACAAGACGTTAGTTCGATATGGCGAGCACATTCAAGCTCAGGCCCACAGAATTGGTGTGCTTTCATTCATGTCCCGCAGAACAGTAACCTAGTGCCATGCTTTCCTTATTGGCTTTTCCCAGAAGGGTCTAGAGAAAAGTCCAAATTTAAACTGAATGTCCCGCTACCAGTACGGCTGAACTCTCTGTCTTCCTTAGCACCTGAAACCCGTAGACTGAAGCGCAGAGAAAGGTGGACTACACGGTTTCCCTCATTAAGGGTCTCTCGTGACTGATTTTCAGTTTCATTAACTGCTGACGTACTTTGCAGCCGAGGTCAGAAGCGATTGACAAGGCGACCGGAGCTTAACCCAGAGCTTGAAGTCATCTTCATTCTCCATGTGGCTTAAAGCCCTTTTCTTTTAATCACGACTTTCACCCTCGCCCCTCTCGTCCTTAATCAGTGGGATTTGTGAGTGGCGGGTGGGGGTGAGTTTGGGTTCAGGGGTCAGGGGTCAGTGAGTGGAGACCCTACGACCATCTGAGCTGAAGGCCAGATCCCCTGATTGCACAGGGGGCGGATGAAGGGGAGGGAGAGGATGATGACTAGCCTGTGATCTCCTCTTAAAGGAATGGCAGGGTGCAGGCTTTGCCTCTGCACGGCACGCAGATGGCTGGGGCTTACCCAGAACCCCCCAGGTGCATTCCCAGCAGTGTCATCGCCGTCCGCGCGTTTTTCTGAATCAATAAATCAACCCGTGTTCACCTCCGTGGTGATGATGTTAGTCACAACCTTGCTGATACTATCGGCACACGCTCATGCTTCTGTGTGTGTATGTATGTGTCTTGCGTGTATGTATGTATGTATGTATGTATATGTATGCGTGTACATCCGTCTGTCTGTCCATCTGTTTGTCCTGTCTATCTGTCTTATCCTGCATTGGCCACTGCTATCCACAATCTTGTGCAAACATTCAAAGCCTGCTCATCTCTCTGTGATTGTAGGGGGCCAGCTTGTTGTTATTCAGAGGTTGATTTTGGATGAAAATCACATCCCCCCATAAGCGTGCCTGTCACTTATGCTCTCCCTCCCTCTCTCTTTTTGAACTAAAAGACTAGTTCTCAGAGCGGCTCCTAGCACAGAGCAGTGACGGGGGGGGGGGGGGGGGCGTGTGGAAGATAGCAGCTCCATAAATTCCACAAAAGACAGGATAAACAGAGGGAGCGCACGGGGTGATGAATGACGCGGAGGCGTGCGGGCGACGGCTGCCCTCTGCGGAGGTCGCACCGCGTTGGCTGGACCCGCCCGTCTCTCCCGGCTCCCCGCTCCGAGACTGACGTTCGGCTCTCTCTCTCAGACACCTCATCACCTTACAATCTTATGTGTGCTTTTCTGAGGCGGCGGCAAGCGGCCCCCGGGGGCCGAACGCTCCAGCGGGACCGTCCGGCTCCAGGGGCCCTCCCTCCCCCCTCAGCGCTGGGCCCCGTGGATCCTTCCGCGCTTTCCGTGAGGAACGGCAGGGCTTCACGAGAAAAACCTTCGTTTTAGGATACCGTTCCCTCCCGATTCTCCCCCTTCCTCGCCCTCCCTAATCAGCGCAGCAGCCAGGGCTGATGGGAAGGATAACTTCCCGCCGTTTCGGGGCCCCGCTCCACCGCTGCGCCCAGCGTGCGCTCACGCCCGCTCAGGCGACAAACCGATTATTTAAGATTAGTCAAAATGGCCGACCCGGCAACTCGGTCTTTTACCACAGACCGCGCCGGGGCCAGGGAGACGAAGAGAGACGTGATTGTCACATCGACCCCGAGGCAGTGCTCGCAGGGAATCAATTCAGCCAACGCCTTCCTATGTGCTTCTGCAATTTTGGCAATGGAATACAATATTAATGCTGATTTTCCTCCCTTGGCTTTGTATTCCCAGGCATGCTCGTGTCTTTGTCTGACAGCCCAGACGTGAGACGTGTTCCTCCCGTCTGAAGCCGGGCCAGTTACAGCTGAAACGCTGCCGGTCTGTCAGTGCTAATGTCCTGCGGGCTTGTCTAATGAAAGCATTTGTATGAACACACAGAAGAGTTGCCCCCGTCTTATTTGTTTTTATTCATCAGGAATTTTTTTTTAAAAAGCAAAGCGTTAAAAGGACAAGAGATTATTTTTTTCCATCCTTGACTTGAGTGGGATATTTTTGGCATTTGCCTGAATGTCTCGGTGACAAGCAAGCAAAAATATAAAATAAAAAATGTTGTGCTGTGGATGGGGAGGATTGAGGGGGAGTGCAGTAGTTCGGGGAGGGGGGGGGGGGGTGTTCACTTTGACCAGGTCATTACGGGCACAATCCCTGTCCTCTCCAGAGCCTGTGGAATCCTCTGTCCCCTCAGAATGTTCCGGAAAGAACACACACCGGTCTCTCTAATAACCCCGGGCTGGTCCTGCATAGACAGACACAGTCACAGCCCTCAACCAAACTGACAGAATGTCTTTCCCCCACTCCGTCACAATGAATATTTTGAGCAGAAGAGAAGAATTTGCCCTCATGGCAGCAGTTCACAGCTCCTCCTCTTTACTGATGCTGTGGTAGAAAGGGTGAAATCTCACACGAACAGGCCTTTTAAGTGCCGGGTTTTTTTTAAGGCTAAACATTTTTCAAGGCTCATACAGATTACGGCAGACGGAGGAAGGATATATTTTAGAGAGGTGTTTGAAAGCGGTCGTTTACAACGCGGGGCGCCCGGGATTGCGTTCGGTGACATTTCGGAGGAAGGTATTAGCGAGTGTTTCTGAAGTGCCGGGACGAAGGCACATTTTCTTTCTCCTGAAATTGCGTCTCAGATCCTGGGATATGAAGCCCAGCGCCCCCCTCAGATCCTGGGATATGAAGCCCAGCCCCCCCCTCAGATCCTGGGAGATGAAGCCCAGCGCCCCCCTCAGATCCTGGGATATGAAGCCCAGCCCCCCCCTCAGATCCTGGGATATGAAGCCCAGCGCCCCCCCTCAGATCCTGGGATATGAAGCCCACCCCCCCCCTCAGATCCTGGGATATGAAGCCCAGCCCCCCCTCAGATCCTGGGATATGAAGCCCAGCGCCCCCCTCATGAAGCCCAGCGCCCCCCCTTCAGATCCTGGGATATGAAGCCCAGCCCCCCCCCCCCCTCAGATCATGGAGGATATGTGCTCTTCTGCCACAGTGACATTTCTGTGCCCAGAATGCACTCTTGTGCTCTCTTTGAAGCAATCTCCCCCGATCGCCAGGCCCCAGGCGCCTTGTGAAGACCATTTTCCCATTTCAGGTGTATTTTTTCACCTTGGCCTCCACTCTGGGACATCAGCCTGACCCTGCTACGTCCTGCCTGCAGAACAGACAGAATGACCCTGCGGCATTGTGCTGGAGCCCCTGCTCTGGGGTCCACAGATCCAGTGTGTGGGTGTGAGACAGACAGACACAGACACAGACACAGACACAGACAGACAGACAGACAGACAGACAGACAGACAGACAGACAGACAGACAGACAGACAGACAGACAGACAGACAGACAGACAGACAGACAGACAGACAGACAGACAGACAGACAGACAGACAGACAGACAGACAGACAGACAGACAGACAGACAGACAGACAGACAGACAGACAGACAGACCCACCAGTGCTGGTTTCTCGGTTCCATGATTACAGAAACGCATGGTTCCACAAAAACCCTCATCAAAATCATCCTATCTGGGGCAACACTAATCCCAGCAGACTGAGATTCCACCCACAGCAGATAATTAAAATCAAGAGCATACTGACTATGTCACTCTGACCAACACAGATGGGTTTACTTGGAAAAGCTTTCCCCGTGTGTGTTCATGTGGGTATGTGTGTACGTATGTGTACGCGTGCACACGTGTGCGTAACTGCCAGTGTAGGAAGGACATGGCTGACGTGCATCTGGAGGTGGAGCGTGAACAGGAAGGGGAGCTGTCCTCCTGACTCCTGCCATGTCTCTGGGATCACTGATGAAACGGGACGTCCCCTGGCCTCTCTGGCAATCCCGAAATGTCTCCGGCTAATCCTCTTTAAGGGAGGTACGCCCCTCTGGGAGCGCAGGGCTGCCTGTCCTGCCCGTCGCGCTGCCGTGTTGTCAGGAACATACGGCACACATGCGTGTGAGCGCTCCCAGCGCACTTTCTCCCATTTACTGGCGCTCGTGTGGATTAGTTACCTTTTTAAACCCAGGGCCGATAATCTTTCCATCCCCCCAGCCCCTTCAGGAAATAAAGCTCATGTTATTGAGGCTGCCTGTCCTCCGCAGGTCTGAGTTGCAGCACTCTCTGTGCGTTGAGCGGCACAATTAAGCCTGGTGAAATGAAACGCTTGTTTACAGTAACGTGAGCGTCTGTTTGTGTCGCCGTTCAGTAGGGGAGGCGCTCTGATTTTTCATTCCCGGGGTTTGCGTCGGAGCTGGGTCAGCGTTTCCCCGAGACGAGAGAGAGAGAGAGAGAGAGAGAGGGAGCTGGGGCTCAGTGCACGAACATGCTTTGTTTGGGTCTAATAAACGTCCCTCCCCTCAGCTTCACATTGCATTGCATTACATTACGTTACATTATTGGCATTTGGCAGACGCTCTTATCCAGAGCAACGTACAGTTGATTAGACTAAGCAGGAGACAATCCTCCCCTGGAGCAATGCAGGGTTAAGGGCCTTGCTCAAGGGCCCAACGGCTGTGCGGATCTTATCGTGGCTACACCGGGATTAGAACCACCGACCTTGCGCGTCCCAGTCATGTACCCTAACCACTACGGTACAGGCCGCCCTTCACGCACGCGTTTGCGTATGAAGCGTGCTGCCTGGTCCTGGAGGCCTCTCCCGGACCAACGAGGGCCATTAGCGTCTGTCTTTTTCCCGCTCTTTGTAGATGAAAGTCGTCTCTGCCATGAGTGAGATGGGGGCGATGGGAGAGACATTAGTTTTGGGAGCGGGGAAAATTAATTCACATTCTGCATTAACGTGTCGAGGCAGTGGGTGAGAAGCGTTCGTTTATAACTGGGCATGTCATCGCCGTTCACCAGCAGAAACCTTTAAAGACAAAGTTAGGTCCCACTTTATTAATTGACTGAAAAAGCCATATCTGCTCTCCTGAAGGTCGAACACAAATTGGCTGTTGGGGAATGATTCTAACAAAAGAGGGCAGAATGAACTCGATGTTTGGGTTTGACAACAAAGGACAGGGACGACAGTCATAATAATCTTAAGTCTTAATAATTTCATTTAAATAAATTGCACAGAAAAAAAAAGGATAATTTCAAATGCACAAATCCAAAAAATGAAAGTCCGTTGAAGGGAAAAAGCATCGTCGAGATAGCAGTCGTAACTAACGTAGATTAGAGCTTCCTCTTGACTTTTGGAATGAACTTGATCTGTTGGGCTGTCTTAAATTCAGGGAGAGTGTTTACAGTTTCCTGTAAAGGCGCCAGGCTGTTGGAATCTGTGGAGCCAAAATGGAATCTATCCGTACAGGGAGGATCCTGTTTGAGCTGTGAGGGAGGATCCTGTTTGAGCTGTGAGGGAGGAGCCTGTTTGAGCTGTGAGGGAGGAGCCTGTTTGAGCTGTGTGGGAGGAGCCTGTTTGAGCTGTGAGGGAGGAGCCTGTTTGAGCTGTGAGGGAGGAGCCTGTTTGAGCTGTGTGGGAGGAGCCTGTTTGAGCTGTGAGGGAGGAGCCTGTTTGAGCTGTGTGGGAGGAGCCTGTTTGAGCTGTGAGGGAGGAGCCTGTTTGAGCTGTGAGGGAGGAGCCTGTTTGAGCTGTGTGGGAGGAGCCTGTTCGAGCTGTGAGGGAGGAGCCTGTTTGAGCTGTGAGGGAGGAGCCTGTTTGAGCTGTGAGGGAGGAGCCTGTTTGAGCTGTGTGGGAGGAGCCTGTTTGAGCTGTGGGGGAGGAGCCTGTTTGAGCTGTGAGGGAGGAGCCTGTTTGAACTGTGAGGGAGGAGCCTGTTTGAGCTGTGAGGGAGGAGCCTGTTTGAGCTGTGAGGGAGGAGCCTGTTTGTGCTGTGAGGGAGGAGCCTGTTTGTGCTGTGAGGGAGGAGCCTGTTTGAGCTGTGTGGGAGGAGCCTGTTTGAGCTGTGGGGGAGGAGCCTGTTTGAGCTGTGTGGGAGGAGCCTGTTTGAGCTGTGGGGGAGGAGCCTGTTTGAGCTGTGAGGGAGGAGCCTGTTTGAACTGTGAGGGAGGAGCCTGTTTGAGCTGTGAGGGAGGAGCCTGTTTGAGCTGTGTGGGAGGAGCCTGTTTGAGCTGTGAGGGAGGAGCCTGTTTGAGCTGTGAGGGAGGAGCCTGTTTGAGCTGTGAGGGAGGAGCCTGTTTGAGCTGTGAGGGAGGAGCCTGTTTGAGCTGTGAGGGAGGAGCCTGTTTGTGCTGTGAGGGAGGAGCCTGTTTGTGCTGTGAGGGAGGAGCCTGTTTGAGCTGTGTGGGAGGAGCCTGTTTGAGCTGTGAGGGAGGAGCCTGTTTGAGCTGTGTGGGAGGAGCCTGTTTGAGCTGTGGGGGAGGAGCCTGTTTGAGCTGTGAGGGAGGAGCCTGTTTTAGCTGTGAGGGAGGAGCCTGTTTGAGCTGTGTGGGAGGAGCCTGTTTGAGCTGTGAGGGAGGAGCCTGTTTGAGCTGTGTGGGAGGAGCCTGTTTGAGCTGTGGGGGAGGAGCCTGTTTGAGCTGTGAGGGAGGAGCCTGTTTTAGCTGTGAGGGAGGAGCCTGTTTGAGCTGTGAGGGAGGAGCCTGTTTGAGCTGTGAGGGAGGAGCCTGTTTGAGCTGTGAGGGAGGAGCCTGTTTGGGCTGTGAGGGAGGAGCCTGTTTGAGCTGTGAGGGAGGAGCCTGTTTGAGCTGTGAGGGAGCAGCCTGTTTGAGCTGTGGGGGAGGGCAGCTGAACGTGGCAGTGACAGGGTTCTTTGTGTTGGTCAGGCACTTGAGCTGTTGGGGCCCCACCATCAGCAAGCCCTGCACTAATGAGCTTTCACTCGGCTGCTCAGACAAAACACCCATGTACCACTCTCTCCATCTCTCTCTCACACCCACCCGCACATATAGCCCCTCCCTATCTTTGTGAACTAAAAGCACTTATTAACATGGACTCCCACTGATTTTTCTCTCTCTCTGCTGTTACCCCGCTCCCCACAGGCATTTTTAAAGCAGAAAATGACTAAAGTGATTAAGCTGTCACCGGTTGTTACCGCAGACGCAGATCCTGAGTGCGTTCAGCCCCTGTCCCACTGCCCCATGGGCACCGCTCTTCAGCCAATGGGGAGCTCTGAAAACCATTTCTTTAAGTGCTTAAATTCCATCAGCAACATCATATGCCTATCAGCCTGAAAAGGGATTTTAATTTGAGTGAGAATAATTGTGTGTGTGTGTGTGTGTGTGTGTGGGTGTGGGTGTGGGTGTGGGTGTGGGCACGCACATAATATAATATGATTTGATACGTCCCTATTATATCAGTGTGAGAGAGAGAGTGATATGGCCCAATTTTCTTTTAGTTTGTTTAACGTCAGATGGGTGTCATTTCCTCTGCATCTTAAGGCCGCAAAAGCTCCCCCATTTAGTCAGAACTCTTTCTCTCCTTCTGGTCTGTAAGCAGCTGTGGTACCTGCACATGCATACTGCATCCTCATCCGAAATGAGCTCTGTGTCCTCCTGTCTTTTCCGGGATATCTCCCCCGACCCTGACAGCAGCACAAATGCTCAGGTCATCCCAGACCCGTCCACTTTCCTGCCGTTCTGTCTTATTATCGCCACCAATGGGAGTCAGGCTGAACGCTTAGGAGTTGTGTGTTTTTAGATACAGAGCCACTGTTTGCTGTAGGCTGCATTGGGGCGTAGGAGTTGTGTGTGTTTTTAGATACAGAGCCACTGTTTGCTGTAGGCTGCATTGGGGCGTAGGAGTTGTGTGTGTGTTTTTAGATACAGAGCCACTGTTTGCTGTGGGGGTGTAGGAGTTGTGTGTGTTTTTAGATACAGAGCCACTGTTTGCTGTAGGCTGCATTGGGGTGTAGGAGTTGTGTGTGTTTAGATACAGAGCCACTGTTTGCTGTAGGCTGCATTGGGGCGTAGGAGTTGTGTGTGTTTAGATACAGAGCCACTGTTTGCTGTAGGCTGCATTGGGGCGTAGGAGTTGTGTGTGTTTTTAGATACAGAGCCACTGCTTGCTGTAGGCTGCATTGGGGTGTTGGAGTTGGGTGTGTTTTTAGATACAGAGCCACTGTTTGCTGTAGGCTGCATTGGGGCGTAGGAGTTGTGTGTGTTTTTAGATACAGAGCCACTGTTTGCTGTAGGCTGCATTGGGGCGTAGGAGTTGTGTGTGTGTTTTTAGATACAGAGCCACTGTTTGCTGTGGGGGTGTAGGAGTTGTGTGTGTGTTTAGATACAGAGCCACTGCTTGCTGTAGGCTGCATTGGGGCGTAGGAGTTGTGTGTGTGTTTTTAGATACAGAGCCACTGTTTGCTGTGGGGGTGTAGGAGTTGTGTGTGTTTTTAGATACAGAGCCACTGTTTGCTGTAGGCTGCATTGGGGTGTAGGAGTTGTGTGTGTTTTTAGACACAGAGCCACTGTTTGCTGTAGGCTGCATTGGGGCGTAGGAGTTGTATGTGTTTTTAGATACAGAGCCACTGTTTGCTGTAGGCTGCATTGGGGTGTAGGAGTTGTGTGTGTTTTTAGACACAGAGCCACTGTTTGCTGTAGGCTGCATTGGGGCGTAGGAGTTGTATGTGTTTTTAGATACAGAGCCACTGTTTGCTGTAGGCTGCATTGGGGCGTAGGAGTTGTGTGTGTTTTTAGACACAGAGCCACTGTTTGCTGTAGGCTGCATTGGGGCGTAGGAGTTGTGTGTTTTTAGATACAGAGCCACTGTTTGCTGTAGGCTGCATTGGGGCGTAGGAGTTGTGTGTTTTTAGATACAGAGTCACTGTTTGCTGTAGGCTGCATTGGGGTGTAGGAGTTGTGTGTGTTTTTAGACACAGAGCCACTGTTTGCTGTGGGGGTGTAGGAGTTGTGTGTGTGTTTAGATACAGAGCCACTGCTTGCTGTAGGCTGCATTGGGGCGTAGGAGTTGTGTGTGTTTTTAGATACAGAGCCACTGTTTGCTGTAGGCTGCATTGGGGCGTAGGAGTTGTGTGTGTGTTTTTTAGATACAGAGCCACTGTTTGCTGTGGGGGTGTAGGAGTTGTGTGTGTTTTTAGATACAGAGCCACTGTTTGCTGTAGGCTGCATTGGGGCGTAGGAGTTGTGTGTGTTTTTAGATACAGAGCCACTGTTTGCTGTAGGCTGCATTGGGGCGTAGGAGTTGTGTGTGTGTTTTTAGATACAGAGCCACTGTTTGCTGTGGGGGTGTAGGAGTTGTGTGTGTGTTTAGATACAGAGCCACTGCTTGCTGTAGGCTGCATTGGGGCGTAGGAGTTGTGTGTGTGTTTTTAGATACAGAGCCACTGTTTGCTGTGGGGGTGTAGGAGTTGTGTGTGTTTTTAGATACAGAGCCACTGTTTGCTGTAGGCTGCATTGGGGTGTAGGAGTTGTGTGTGTTTTTAGACACAGAGCCACTGTTTGCTGTAGGCTGCATTGGGGCGTAGGAGTTGTATGTGTTTTTAGATACAGAGCCACTGTTTGCTGTAGGCTGCATTGGGGTGTAGGAGTTGTGTGTGTTTTTAGACACAGAGCCACTGTTTGCTGTAGGCTGCATTGGGGCGTAGGAGTTGTATGTGTTTTTAGATACAGAGCCACTGTTTGCTGTAGGCTGCATTGGGGCGTAGGAGTTGTGTGTGTTTTTAGACACAGAGCCACTGTTTGCTGTAGGCTGCATTGGGGCGTAGGAGTTGTGTGTTTTTAGATACAGAGCCACTGTTTGCTGTAGGCTGCATTGGGGCGTAGGAGTTGTGTGTTTTTAGATACAGAGTCACTGTTTGCTGTAGGCTGCATTGGGGTGTAGGAGTTGTGTGTGTTTTTAGACACAGAGCCACTGTTTGCTGTGGGGGTGTAGGAGTTGTGTGTGTGTTTAGATACAGAGCCACTGCTTGCTGTAGGCTGCATTGGGGCGTAGGAGTTGTGTGTGTTTTTAGATACAGAGCCACTGTTTGCTGTAGGCTGCATTGGGGCGTAGGAGTTGTGTGTGTGTTTTTTAGATACAGAGCCACTGTTTGCTGTGGGGGTGTAGGAGTTGTGTGTGTTTTTAGATACAGAGCCACTGTTTGCTGTAGGCTGCATTGGGGTGTAGGAGTTGTGTGTGTTTTTAGACACAGAGCCACTGTTTGCTGTAGGCTGCATTGGGGCGTAGGAGTTGTATGTGTTTTTAGATACAGAGCCACTGTTTGCTGTAGGCTGCATTGGGGTGTAGGAGTTGTGTGTGTTTTTAGACACAGAGCCACTGTTTGCTGTAGGCTGCATTGGGGCGTAGGAGTTGTATGTGTTTTTAGATACAGAGCCACTGTTTGCTCTAGGCTGCATTGGGGCGTAGGAGTTGTGTGTGTTTTTAGATACAGAGCCACTGTTTGCTGTAGGCTGCATTGGGGTGTAGGAGTTGTGTGTGTTTTTAGACACAGAGCCACTGTTTGCTGTAGGCTGCATTGGGGTGTAGGAGTTGTGTGTGTTTTTAGATACAGAGCCACTGTTTGCTGTAGGCTGCATTGGGGTGTAGGAGTTGTGTGTGTTTTTAGATACAGAGCCGTTGTCCAAAGAAGAGAGTTGCAAGACACCACACAGACGCCGAGACACAATAACAAGCAACACTCACTAGGCAGGAGAAAGAGCCGGATTTCTTTTTAAGAAAACGGCCATATTCTGACGGACGGGGCGTGTTTTCTCTCTTTGACTGGTTTAATTGTTTCCTGAGAGACGGTGCGTCCTGAGAGGCAGGGCCCGGGCGCGGCCTGACGTCCGGCGTGTCTGCAGTCCGAGCGGGCGAAGGCCGTGCCGCCAGAGCAGCCGTGCGAACGCAGAGAGGAGCGAGGAGTTCAACAGCCAGAATGTTATTACTGGAAAAAACAACAGAAAAAATGAAAATGTCACATCGGTCACAGCGGGGGACTGCGGAGAGGCAGAGGATGCTGGGAATAAAGTGCCGCTGTGTAGAGCATAAAGTTCAACCAAGATCGACCGCGAGCCACGTTAATTAGCAATAAAACCAGCCAGCTGTCCAGAATGCCTTCTTATAATGCGGGTTCCGTGACGCTGGCGTTTCGTTAGTCTGTTGTGTTTTTGTTGTGTTTTTGCTCCCCACGAGCACCAACGTCCCCCAGGCATTGGCTCAGCACTGTCGTAATCCTGTGAAACCCCGGTCCCCCTGGGGCGGTAAACTGGACCCGCTACGTAGACCTCACTAACTCTGAGGATGGACTGGCCACAGTCTAAATTAAACCTGCATCCACAGTACTGAGCAAACCCCACCTCCCCCCTCACCCTGTCACCTCCTCCTCCCCCTCACCCTGTCACACACACCCCCCTCACCCTCACCCTGTCACACACAGCACCTTCCCCAGTTCAGAGCAAGTGGAGGCTGAAAGCATGAATCTAATGCTAAGCATCAAAGCTAATATTAGCTCTGTCAATGTCACTGATGTAATGAGTTTTTTTTCTTCTTTTTTTTTACGTCCGAGGCAATATGTGATTAGCTATTATTCCCTAAGAGTGTGACCACCAGGCCAGTTCTGACAAGCCCAGTGTGGCAGGGTGGTAGAATCAGCTCCCAGGTAGGGAAAGGTTGGCTTCTCAGTGCCGTTGGGGCCAGATTGTAGCCGGTCTGTTGCTCTACTTTCCTTTTTTCCTCCCGTTTCCTGTGAGACACAGACAAGTCTCCCACGTACCGGACCAGCACACGGCTGGAGGAAGCTCTCAGACCCACACAGACGCATGCGTCCGCTCTCTCAAACTTTCCACAGGGGCAGAGTGTGTCATTGCTTCAGAAGACGTACATTTTTTATTTCTATTTTATTTTTCTATCATCTGTCCTCCGGTCAGAGTGAAGGTGTGTGCGTGCAGTAGGAATATGCTGGAGCTCTGTGTGTTCAGTAAAAGATGTGCCTTTGTGGCTCGCTCTCACAGGCGGAGCAGGGAGTGTGTGTTTTTTAGAGAGCGGGTCAGTAGGCTCACCGGAGAGCCCAATTAGCGGCCCTCAGCCACGGCGGGGCCCTGCGGAGAGGGGGCACCCTGGGCAGGCTTGTCCTTGAGGTCCCTGGACAGCCCGCGTCCTCCGGAGCCACGGGCCCCGTGGTTCAGCGCTCCCGGTCCCAGCGCTCGCTGCCCGGCGGGGGAGTTACCCGGCCAGCGTGCCCTATCACGTGATTGGCTGTCTGCCGCTCCAGCGCCGCCCGCGGTCAATCAGGAGGGGTTTCCCACGGCCCTGTGTTGTGCGTTTATTGTGTGGTTAGAGAGCAGGGTCAGAGAGAGGCCGGGGTGAGGGGCGTGTACGTTCCTTCCCCGTTCCTTCCCCGTTCCTTCCCCGTTCATTCCTCTCATAGTGCAGTTAGTGATGGGCAGGGTCAGCTGGGCTTGTGAATGCCTTTGTGTTGGTCCTCTTTAAAACGCAAAATTTGTGTATTGCTATTTTTTGTCTTGCACAGTTTTCAAAAACAGCATGCTAAGCTAAGTTAGGGTACACATAGCAGGTTTTACAGCATGGGGTTTACAGCATATAGTTTACCTGTACGGGTGTGCGTGCTTGCATGTACAGTATGCGTGTGTGTGTGTTTTTCTGCTGAGTGTCTTTGTCGATGTGCTTGTTTGTGTGTGCTAATGTGTGGGTATGTGCGTGTGTGTGTGCTTCATTGGTCTGTGTGCGTGTGCGTGTGCGTGTGTGTATATCTGTCTGTGTGTGTGTGTTTGTGTGTGTGTGTTGCGTGCTGCATTAGTGTGTGTGTATGTGTGTGTGCGCTGCATTAGTGTGTGTGTGTGCGTGCGCTGCGTTAGTGTGTGTGTGTGTGTACTGCGTTAGTGTATGTGTGTGTGTGTGTGTGTGTGTGTGTGTGTGTGTGTGTGTGCACTGCATTAGTGTGTGTGTGTATGTGTGTATGTGTGTGTGCACTGCATTAGTGTGTGTGTTTGTGTGTGTGTGTGCGTGCTGCATTAGTGTGTGTGTATGTGTGTGTGCGCTGCATTAGTGTGTGTGTATGTGTGTGTGCGCTGCATTAGTGTGTGTGTATGTGTGTGTGCGCTGCATTAGTGTGTGTGTGTGTGTGCGTGTGTGTGTGTGTGTGTGTGTGTGTGTGTATGTGTGTGTGCGCTGCATTAGTGTGTGTGTGTATGTGTGTATGTGTGTGTGCACTGCATTACTGTGTGTGTATGTGTGTGTGCGTGCTGCATTAGTGTGTGTGTATGTGTGTGTGCGCTGCATTAGTGTGTGTGTATGTGTGTGTGCGCTGCATTAGTGTGTGTGTATGTGTGTGTGCGCTGCATTAGTGTGTGTGTGTGTGTGCGTGCGCTGCGTTAGTGTGTGAGTGTGTGTGTGTACTGCGTTAGTGTGTGTGTGTGTGTGTGTGTGTGCATGTATGTGTGTATGTGTGTGCACTGCATTAGTGTGTGTGTGTGTGTGTTCGTGTGCGCACTGAGTTAATGTGTTATCAGTCCTGGTGTAATTTACTGCAGCCATCCGTCAGTAAGCAGAGATGCAGTCATGGCCTTGAGAGCGTGGCTGTGTCCCCCCGCTGAGAGAGAGAGGTTCAGGGCACAGCTCCAGTCCACAGGCAATGAATAACAACTACCCAAACTTCACCTCTCCTCCACAGTGCTCGCCCAGGGGATGCGTTCCCCCACTCAAAAGATGGCCAGTCCCGGTTCTGGCTGGAAGTGGAGCCCCAGTTGATACGGTCCCAACAGAGAATGCCACTAAGAAGTGTGTCGTTATAGAGTTCTGTTCACCGAGTGCTTCCAACTGCTGGAAAGGGACTTTGTTTAAAAGCCTGCACTGGAAGTCGATTCCCCCTTGGCTAGTCCTGTAGGTAATGCACGTATTCGGTTGGCATTACTTTCTGAGCCTCGCCCCAACTGATGTGGGATTAGAATCAATAATGGCTTCGAGGTTATGCACCCAGCAGGGAAGATCATACAATAACAACCCTGGCCAGTGCAACTTTGTGCATAACCTGAGCCAATAAGACCTGGCGTGCTCGAAGCCCTTAAACCCCTGCGAATACAGAACAATGAAGCCGAAGTGCTTTTATTGGGCTTTTCCCTGTTGTGTTGGCTTAATCGCAGCCAATCAAATGACACCACCTCAGATTGGCTGCGATGAAACCGACATCCACAGCCAATTAAAAACAGTGTAATTGAGCTGCATGCAGATGAAGCCGGCATCCCAGCCAATAGAACGAGCCCGGCTGAAATGAGTGTAATTTAGCTGCGTACAGACAAAGCCAACATCTGAGGGAATCAAGCAAACAGCCAGTAGAAGGCAGTGTCGTTCGCCCGCGCTAATGGCTCAGCCTTATTTTCCCCGTTTGTCCCGAAGCTTGACTCGATTTGAGATCATCAACTTTTTTCAGAGTGATAGATTTCCCTGATGATAGATCGGCGAGAAATATGCGCTCTTCTTCTCTCTTTGTTTCCCCACCCACCTCCACGTCTAATTTTTCTCATTTCTGCCTCTATCCGTTTTCTTCTGATCGCTCTCCTCAGAAGGGCCTCCCACCTCTCTGCTGTGGGGGGAGACAGCTGTTGTCTTGATGATTGAAGGAAGTGCTACAGTACGGGGGCGAACTGTGACCACCTTTCTCAGTCAAGTTTGAGGGCAAATGTCTCTCTCTCCCTCTCTCCCTCTCTCTCTCTCTCTCTCTCTCTCTCTCTCCCTCTCTCTCTCCCTCTCCCTCGCTGTCTCATTCTCTCCCTCTCTTTCTGTCTCACTCTCATTCTTGCGCTGTACTGTATCTCTTGCTCTGTCTCTCTCTCTCATTCTTGCGCTGTACTGTATCTCTCTCTCTCTCCCTTTCTCTCCCTCTCCCTCTCTCTCTCTCCCTCTCTTTCTCTGTCTCTCTCTCGTTCTTGCACTGTACTGTATCTCTCACTCTCTCTCTCACTCTCTCTCTCTCACTCTTGTTCTTGCGCTGTCTCTCTGTCTCTTGTTCTTGTGCTGTACTGTATCTCTCACTCTCTCTCTGTCTCTCTCTCTCTCTCTCTCTCACTCTCTCTCTGTCTCTCTCTCTCTCATTCTTGTGCTGTGCTGTATCTCTCTCCGCCCGTCTCCGTTGACCTTGTTGCCGTTAGCCAGCGGCCTCCTCATGTGGCCTCGCTGAGCGTGAGGCCACAGGGAGGAAGGTGGCAAAAGCACAAAGTGAAAAGAAAATCTAGAAAGCCCCCCATGTTCCTCTATTTTTAGAAAGGCCTGGCACGAGATCTGAAGCGTCTTATCAGAAACCGCCGGACGGACGGATAAAAATCAGGTGAAAAAAAAAATCAATCCGGAGGCACGCCGTTTAGATCCAGGGGGTGCCGAACAGGAAGTGGAAATCAAACGGACAGCTCTCTTCCTTTTCCGTGCCACATTTTACCACCCCCACCGAGAGAACAAATTGATTGCTTTCATCTTCTCCGTACTCCGAGTCGCACAACGTATCCAATTACCTTCTTTGTCTCCTTTTGTCATGTGTGTTCTAAAAAGATCTTTGCCATTGATGCATTGCTGCTCCCTTCTTCACCGCCCTCCGTGTTGGGGGTGGAGGGGGAGGGGGGCGTGAGGTTTTCAGTTGGCTTACGAAATCAAACCAAGGGTAAAGTGTTCGGTTGGCCATGCCACGTATTTTTGAACTCGCCATGGTATTGTGTATGCTGGTACATGTGTCCGGTCATCCCCGAAATTAGTCTTTTTCCTCCAAGCAAGCTTGAATTCAAACGGAGTGACCTGTGATAGCTGGGTGTGTGGGGTCTCCTGTACGAGCTGTGTGTGGGGTCTCCTGTACGAGCTGTGTGTGGGGTCTCCTGTAAGAGCAGTGTGTGGGGTCTCCTGTAAGAGCTGTGTGTGGGGTCTCCTGTAAGAGCAGTGTGTGGAGGAGAGGCACCTGTAAGGTGAGGGGCGGCCTGTAGCGTAGTGGTTAGGGTACATGACTGGGACACGCGTCGGTGGTTCTAATCCCGGTGTAGCCACAATAAGATCCGCACAGCCGTTGGGCCCTTGAGCAAGGCCCTTAACCCTACATTGCTTCAGGGGAGGATTGTTTCCTGCTTAGTCTAATCAACTGCACGTCGCTCTGGATAAGAGCGTCTGCCAAAT
>NC_083765.1:10465152-10482421 GCF_963514075.1 Conger conger
GCCACCTTACTGTGAATTCTCTGGGGGTGGGAGCCATTGTTGCAGACTGCTTATCGAGTGCCACGCCATAATATTGATGCCATCTTTAAAGAGGACAAAAACACAAAAAGAGGAGCTGCAGAATAGCCCAGAAGCCAGAGCTAATTGCTGCATTTGCCGCTAATGCCCTGCTTCGATCTGGCGAGGAGCATCTCGAAACGCCCTGCCGCGCCGGCTTCAGAAAAGATTACAGCTGGAGACACTCTGTTCCCACTTATAGCCCAATCTTTGTTTCTATAGTGCTGATGGCCTTCTTTACCAGCCATAAAACTGACACTATTAACACCCTCGATGGTAGCATAATGATCAGGAAACTAGGCATGCCACTCCCAGGTCGAAGGTTTGATTCCCAGGTGGTGGAATGGCGTTGTAGTGTAGCAGGGTACTTACGCTGAATGGCTTCAGTACATATCCAGCTGTTTAAATGGGTTTCATGTGAAAATACCATGCTCTGTGTTAGTCAGTGCGGGTGAGAGCCTCTGCTCGAGGCCTTGCTCTGTGTTAGTCAGTGTGGGTGATAGCCTCTGCTCCATGCCTTGCTCTGTGTTAGTCAGTGTCGGTGATAGCCTCTGCTCGAGGCCTTGCTCTGTGTTAGTCAGTGTGGGTGATAGCCTCTGCTCGAGGCCTTGCTCTGTGTTAGTCAGTGTCGGTGATAGCCTCTGCTCGAGGCCTTGCTCTGTGTTAGTCAGTGTGGGTGATAGCCTCTGCTCGATGCCTTGCTCTGTGTTAGTCAGTGCGGGTGATAGCCTCTGCTCCATGCCTTGCTCTGTGTTTGTCAGTGTGGGTGAGAGCCTCTGCTCCATGCCTTGAATGTGGATGTAAGATGCTGCTGACTCAAGCTCAGTTTTAGTTAGAAGTGCAGATGAAGGGGAAGTAGATGATGGATCAGCGTGTCACTGGGGAGGTTATGAAGGAGTAACCCCCTGGTCTTTTTGGGGCGAGCTGCAGTTGTTGTGGGGTTTATACTCAGCAGTTTTTTTTCCTCCTTCAGAGGGCAAATCCCGCAGCTTCCATGCGTTACCCTAGCAGAGTTTTTAAACGTACCGCTGCAGGCATCAGGAGCTGCAATCTGTTGTTGTTTTTATTCTTTTGTTTTTGTGAGCCTACCCAAATTTTAAGTACCTTTGGAGACTTGAGAGGGCGGGAAGAGGAAGGAGTGGGAGAAAAGAGGAGGGAGAGGAGAAAAGAGGCTCTGCAGCACGGAGAACCCTTGGAGCTGCAGCACTGGAGCCCCGTTTCATTTGAGCTCACCCTGCTCCACCTGCCTCCCCTCACGCAGAGAGAGCAGGATTCAGACTGAGGGAGAGCAGGATTCAGACTGAGGGAGAGCAGGATTCAGACTGAGGGAGAGCGGGATTCAGACTGAGGGAGAGCGGGATTCAGACTGAGGGAGAGTGGGATTCTCAGACTGAGAGAGAGCAGGATTCAGACTGAGGGAGAGCAGGTTTCAGACTGAGTGGGATTCAGACTGAGGGAGAGCAGGATTCAGACTGAGGGAGAGCAGCATTCAGACTGAGGGAGAGCAGGATTCAGACTGAGGGAGAGCGGGATTCAGACTGAGGGAGAGCAGGCTTCAGACTGAGAGAGAGCAGGATTCAGACTGAGGGAGAGCAGGTTTCAGACTGAGTGGGATTCAGACTGAGGGAGAGCAGGATTCAGACTGAGGGAGAGCAGCATTCAGACTGAGGGAGAGCAGGATTCAGACTGAGGGAGAGCGGGATTCAGACTGAGGGAGAGCAGGCTTCAGACTGAGAGAGAGCAGGGTTCAGACTGAGAGAGAGCAGGATTCAGACTGAGAGAGAGCGGGATTCAGACTGAGGGAGAGCGGGATTCAGACAGAGAGAGAGCGGGATTCAGACTGAGAGTGAGCGGGATTCAGACTGAGAGAGAGCAGGATTCAGACTGAGAGAGAGCGGGATTCAGACTGAGGGAGAGCAGCAATCAGACTGAGGGAGAGCAGGATTCAGACTGAGGGAGAGCGGGATTCAGACTGAGAGAGAGTGGGATTCAGACTGAGGGAGAGCGGGATTCAGACCGACTGTGCAGAGTACAGAGACAGAGGCAAATAGATAAAACAAATAGAGTTTTGACTTCTAACACACACTTTTATTGGTACATTATGTACTTAATTTATTGTGTTTATAATGAACAATCAAATTGAAGTGCTACATGAAAAATGATGCACAAAACAAATAAATCAAATAAATCTATTTAACTAAGCATTTCTACATCTCTGTGCCACTGTTACCTCTTACGTAAGTCAACATGCATAAAGGCAAAACCAAAGTTCCTCTTCTACATTACATAAAACTTATCCTAGCCCCCAGGCCACTTAGAGAGAGGGAGAGGTGTAGGAGAGGAGAGAGAGAGACTGACTGAGCGAGAGAGAGAGAGAGAGAGAGAGAGAGAGAGAGAGAGAAGCGAAACCAGGGGACGAGAAGAAAGACCATAAGTAGGGGTGAGGGAGGAAGAGATTAATGGGGTGAGGGAGAAAGGAAGAGGGGGATGGGGATAAAGAAAGTGCAGGAGGGTGAGAGAGGGAAAGAGAGGGAAATCAGGAGGACAGCTGAAAGTAGAGGTAGAGCACAAAGAGAAATGGAGAGCGAGAGATTACCTTTATTTAAACATTGCCAAAGAAGGTATTTACAGAAACAGATATCACATGACCTTCAAACCATAACAATGTTCCTAAAATAGATTAAGAAGGGACAAAACGCCCAAAATACACCAAGCGATTCATCGCTATAGAACAATGAAGAAAACGGAGAGAGGGGGAGAGGGAGAGGGAGAGGGAGAGGGAGACAGGGAAAGATGATTGCTTTGTGATAACTTCACTGGCAGTGACAAGCCCATTGTCTGAAACCCCCTCCTTCCCCCCTTGCTTTATACTTCCCTAAGCTCTGCTCACACAAATCACTTTCAACATTTACTGCAGTCAGAGAGACGCAATAATGTGATACCACACACAAGATAGTATATGGAGTTTGGCAGCCCAAGATGTCTCTGTGGGTCACAGTTTGAGAGAGTGTGGATAATGACTGAGCTTTGATTGTTGATGGAAGGCTAATCACTGCGGCTGTTTTCTTCCCTTATAAATAGAATATGTGCATCTAGCACTTGTGATTATGAATATGTGAAAAAATATTTAACATCCTTTTTTTTTTATTTTTATTATTAACTTATGATTGTTTTATTATTGGTGTCATTAATCATTAAGCTATGATAAATGTTATGATAGTATTAGTATAACAGTCATTGTGTTATGTGCATTGTCTTATTCCTGTTGTAATGTGGTTTTCCCCCATTGGGGCTTCATGCATAGCAGTGCATTCTCTCCGTCATTCCAGTGATGCTGCTAGAATTTGAAATGTGAATTTGACAGTCGGAGAAAGAAAGAGAAGAGAAGAGGAGGACAGCGGGGGAGAGAGAGACAGATGGACAGAGGGAGGAAGAGAGGGAGGGGAGAGAGAAAGAGAAAGAAAGAGAAGAAACCCAGGATACATATATTCATTCATACACATCTGCAGGCTTTGTCCCCACATCCTCTCCAGTCATAATGCGGCCTTCGGCATCTGTCACTAATGACATCATTATCTCTGAATGAGCTCCATCCGTTCACTAACTGTGAGCAGTTAGAGAGAGAGAGAGGCCCTCTGTATGAAGGGAGCCTCACAGAGAGAGAGAGAGAGAGAGAGAGAGAGCGAGAGAGAGAGACCCCTCTGTATGAAGGGAGCCTTAGAGAGAGAGAGAGAGAGAGAGAGAGAGAGGCCACTCTGTATGAAGGGAGCCTTAGAGAGAGAGAGACCCTCTGTATGAAGGGAGCATGAGAGAGAGAGAGAGAGAGAGAGAGAGACCCTCTTTATGAAGGGAGCATTAGAGAGACCCTCTGTATGAAGGGAGCATTAGAGAGACCTTCTGTATGAAGGGAGCCTGAGAGAGAGAGAGAGAGAGAGAGACCTTCTGTATGAAGGGAGCCTGAGAGAGAGAGAGAGAGAGAGAGAGAAGGGAGGGAGCATTAGAGAGACCTTCTGTATGAAGGGAGCCTGAGAGAGAGAGAGAGAGAGAGAGAGACCTTCTGTATGAAGGGAGCCTGAGAGAGAGAGAGAGAGAGAGAGAGACCTTCTGTATGAAGGGAGCCTGAGAGAGAGAGAGAGAGAGAGAGAGACCCTCTGTATGAAGGGAGCATTAGAGAGACCCTCTGTATGAAGGGAGTGCTGGAGAAACAGAGGGACAGATCTCTCCTCCTCTCTGTCCGGTCTCTGATGAGGGAGCCCTGGCCTGCCTGCTGAGAGATGATGGTCCAGGAGTGTGGGCCCTGTTGGTAAATGGCCGTGCTCTGGTTGCTGTGACAGGGGGAAATCAATGTCTCTCAGAGCCGTAATGGCTGCTTTCGAGCCACTCCACTGGCTGGAGCCGCGTCGCAGCGCACCTTGGGTCAAGCTGGAGGAAGCGGAAAGAAGAGAAAGAAAGAACGAGGGAGAAATGGGGTCCCTTAGTGTGAGGCACCACATAGAGAAACAAGAGGAAGCGTGAGAGGGAAAGAGAGGCAGTCCCTTAGTGTGAGACATTTGACCCGTGTGGGTAAGTCTGTAAGATGGAGGAATGGGGTCACCTTGAGGCTGAGGGGGAGAGGGAGGCCGCAGGCTGCCAGGTGGGTACGGGGTTAGCCCCCCGGACCCTGGACCTGCAGGTTGCATGTTTGAATCCCAAGTGGATCTCTGCTGTTCTGCCCTTGAGGCATCTCACCGTGTAAATGGGTCACGTAGGGGGGAGATGGTATGCCTGGGAAACGCTCTCTATATGAGCACCTTCCACACAAAGGAGCTGACGCTGTGCACGTTACAAGGTCAAACCCAGTATTATAACCCAGAATGAGAGCAGGAAGTGTGAAATCTTTATTTAAAATATATATATATTTTTCCCTGTCTAGCTACAGGCTAGAACTTTAACTTTGAAACATCCTTGAGAATATTATGCATAGTTTGGCGTGTTTTGCTTGCAGACTTATGGGATCTTTTGCTACTTTTTCAAAGAAGGAACATCTTTTGTATTTTTACCTCTGTTTCCCTTGTTAAACGCCCCCCCACCCCACCCCACCCCGCATCCCCACCCACCCCCCAACTCCACCCCAATTCCACTCCTTCAGAAATGTTTGAGAACAGATAGAATATCTAATGGCGCTTATGGAATCGCGCAGTTGATTGACAGCAGTATGGGTTCTGTCAGGTGAGCTTCAAGCAGAGGCCGGTGAATGTCTTAAGAGCCTGACAGAGGGAACACACTCAACAAACCCCAGACTCTGCCACTCGCGCGCGCACACACGCACGCACGCACGCACGCACGCACGCACGCACGCACGCACACACACACACTCACGCACACACACACACACACCTTCACACACACACACACACACACACACACACTCGCGCGCACACACACACACACACACACACTCGCGCACACACACACACACACACCTTCACACACACACACACACACACACTCGCGCGCACACACACACACTCGCACGCGCACACACACACACACACGCGCACACACACACACACACACACACTCGCGCGCACACACACACACACACACACACACGCGCGCGCACACACACACACACACCTTCACACACACACACACACACACACACACACACACACACTCACGCACACACACACACACACACCTTCACACACATACACACACACTCACACACTCACACACACACACTCTCACACACACACACACACACACACACACACACACCTTCACACACATGGATATACTGTATACTGAAAGCGGCTGAAAATTGGATGGGGATGGATGGCATGAGGACATTAGCATTGTCTTCACCTTTTCACTCCCGTCAAATAGAAACCAGGCTGGGGTCACTGTGGCTGGCCCAGATTAACCGCTCAGAAAATGACTCTGGAGCTGGGTGCTGCTGTGGGCTCTGCTCTGTAGTAGTGGGACTGCTCTGTAGTAGTGGGACTGCTCTGTAGTAGTGGGACTGCTCTGTAGTAGTGGGACTGCTCTGTAGTAGTGGGACTGCTCTGTAGTAGTGGGACTGCTCTGTAGTAGTGGGACTGCTCTGTAGTAGTGGGACTGCTCTGTAGTAGTGGGACTGCTCTGTAGTAGTGGGACTGCTCTGTAGTAGTGGGGCTCTGCTCCATGGTGTCTGTAATGGGAGACTGCTCCATTACATTACATTATCGGCGTTTGGCAGACGCTCTTATCCAGAGCGACGTACAACAAAGTGCATACCCATAACCAGGGCTAAGTGCGCTGAAAGACCCTAGAGGGAAGTACAATTTCAATTGCTACCCGTGCTTCGTAGCTGACTGTCCTCTAGGTGGGTCCAGCTGGCTGCTGATGTTTAGCGACCTCCTGAAAATGCAAACACGAGGTCTGGGGTCAACGCCAGCCCACTGCTTTTCCGTCTTTTTCTCTGCTGATGTTCCTGAGCAGATGCTGGAATACACTGTGCCGAGGCGGGGGTCAGGAGAAAATGAGGACCCTTCGGATGTATTGAAAACATGGCGCATATGAAAGTGTGAATATTCATCATGGCTTCTGAACCACACACTTCTCTATTTTCAGGATGGTTTGCAATTAAGTATCTCAAATTTGAAGGGAAGTGTTACCTTTAAGAGATTTAGTATGTTACACCCTGACTATGTTAATGCAACGTTGCACGTGTTGTAATTTACGTCAGCGTACAGACGTTTAGAATTGAACTACGAGTAGCTTCCTCTGCTGGAGTTCGATAAGGGCACAGGAGGGGAGGGCTGCCACACTAATTTAGCGCTGATTTTTAAAAAACATTTAAATGACAGCAGAATGAGGTCCCAGCAAGATTGGCATCTGTTTTCATACGCAGTGCCGCTAAGCCGCCGCGTCTGAGAGTGGATATGCGGAGAATAATGAGAGCCTGATCCCTCAGCCCGAGACGCACAGAGAAATACCTCTCTGACGCGCCTCTGGAGGATTAGCCGGTTTTTAAACGTCCCTGCTGCTCGTGTGTCGTTCCCGTGCGGGTGTGTTCCAGCGCTCCTGCTCTGCTCTGCTGAAGAGGACCCGCCCACAGACGGAGCAGTCCGTTTCATTGGCCAGCGCACTGTGCCTGTGCCGCTGTGAGATTGCCATCAGTCGTCACATCGCCCTTGTCTGAGCGCGCTCGCTGACAAATGGCTCTCCTCAACCGGCTCTCAGCCACTGTCTGAGTGCGTGCGTGTGTCTGTGTGTGTGTGTCTGTGTGTGTGTGTGTGTCTGTGTGTGTGTGTATATGAGTGTGTGTGTGTGTTTGTGCGTGTGTATATAAGTGTGTGTGTGTGTGTCTGTGTGTGTGTATATAAGTGTGTGTGTGTGTGTGTCTGTGTGTGTATATAAGTGTGTGTGTGTGTTTGTGCGTGTGTGCATGTGCATGCATGCGTGTGAACATTTGTGTGTGTGTGTGTGTGTGTGTGTATTTATGTGTGTGTGTGTGTGTGTGAATGTGTGTGCGTGTATGCGTGTGTGTATGTGTGTATGTATGCTTGTGTGTGTGTGAGCGAGCGCGCGCACACTTGCGCGCATTTATATGTGTGCGCGCAAGTGTGTGTACGTGCATGCGTGTGCGTGCAGAATGCTGTGTTATTTGTTGAAAACAATGCATGTCTGTGTGTGTTTGTATCTCTGTTGTATGTCTGTGTGTGTGCTTCTGCTTGTATAGCAGACATCAATATAGAGACTATTTGCAGTTATGTGTAGAGGCAAGTATAAATCATTGGCACTTGTTCGAGACGGGCAGCAGAATCTTGTGCCCCAGATGGTCCCAGGCTTTTCTGCCATCATCATTTGTGACATCACACCCCTCTGTCTCCCATTTTGGCTTTGGAAACCAGAGCCAAAATGGCAGCGCTTAACCCAGGGCCCAGGTTTCGGTCATGTTGATCTGTGCTCACACTCCACCAGTCCTTCACATTGTCCATTGGGCAGCATGGCTTGACTCCAGACAACAGTAGCGTAACATGATGGCGGCAGTTTGCTTCAGCAGTAGCATGTCTGGGCTTGCGACCAGAAGGCGTTAAGTTTGATGGCGTCGTACCCCGGAGCAAGGCATTTAACCTCAACTACTTCCATAAAGACCCGGCTGTAAAAATGGATAATAAGTTAAACCTGTGGTAAAGTGACTCTGCATAACAATGTGTGCCAAGCAAATGGCTAATAAAAAGGCGTGCGGGTTATGTGTTGGGTTTGAGTGAAACTGCTGTGGCCAGTACCTCTCCAGGGCATGCAGGAAGCCAGCGGAACTCCTAATTAAAGCTTTCCTTCATCCTGGCTTGAGTAGCACAGGGCCCAGTGAAGCCAATCAGCATGCTCATAGTAATCTGTCTTATTCCTGATTAACAAGGTGTGCTTTGTCCTCAGTGTGCACACAGACACACACACACGCACGCACGCACACACACACACACACACGCACACAGACACACACGCACGCACACACACACGCACTCACACACTCACCTGTGCATCAAAGAGACTAAAATCATTTCATGTTCTGCTGTGTCCCCTTGAGATTACAAACACACTCCTCCAAGATGTCTGTCTTTAGTTTTTTGTTTTGTTTCTTCAGCAGCAGAGATGGACCACTCCAAGTCATTCAGCTAGAATGCAGTACTCTGCATAAATTATAGTTCAGGTTACAGGTCAAGTTAAGCTCCCTGTTAACTGTCTCTCTGCGCTCTCTATACACACACACAGGCACGCGCGCACACACTCAGACACACACACACGCACGCACACACACACAGGCACACACACACACCCGACATAATCCCTTTACATTTCCACCCAAGTTGATTCAAGTACATAATTTCGTTAAAAATGACCCCCTTATCTCCCATGCTGTACTTCTCAGAGAGCAGTTTGAAATGAGTTCCCAGTAGAGCTGTGGTAAGCACGTACAGTAAATAACAGTGTGGGAGTGTATTTTCCAGCCCTGGCCGGGGACAGGGGTTGACCCTGGAGTGGTGTACCTTTGTACCCAGTAGAGTTCCTGATCTAAAATGTGGTCACAGAGTAGGAAAATGTTTTAAGCAAGTATAGCCATTTAAATAATTAGGCACTGGATTGTGTTCATTTATTAAACCTGGGATGGTGCGGGGCTGGTTTGAGAGTGCACCCCTTCCGCAGTGTGACCTGGCTGAGTAGCTGCACCAAAGCCAAACAGCCGGGAGCCGGAGGGGAACGAGCTCAGTCCATTAGCTCATTATCCTACAGAGAAACATCAATGGGAGCAGGAAGGCGTAATTACAGGCTTGTCCTGAGACAAATGTCAGAACAGCGCTTAGTCTGACAGTGTCCTCGGTCACAGTGTACTGTCTGTGTCTGTCTGTGTGTGTGTCTCTGTCTCTGTCTGAGCCTCTGTCTCTGTGTTTTAAATATTATTTTCTCCCTGGATTTTTCAGGATTTGTTACTTTCCCCTTTTTATTCACAGGGAAACCTGCTGTGTTTGTGTAGGATTTGTGAGAATTATGTCTGGAATTATGTGCGCTTGTGGAATGGTGAATGTGTTTGTTGTGCAGAAGCCCTGACTGAAATGCTGAAGCCCACAGTGTGTGTTCTCTCAGGTTCACTGATGTCTCTCTCTCTCTCTCTATCTCTGTTTCTCCTCTCCAGTGCTCAGTGGACTCTGCTCCAACGACTGCCCAGAGAAAGTGAAGGTGAGTCCGGGCACGAGTCTCCTCTCTGCGTGGGTCTGTGTGGAGGGGCAGGGGCGGCAGAGTGGGGGGGGCAGAGAGAGAGAGAGAGAGAGAGAGAGAGAGGGAGAGAGAGGAGAGAGAGGGAGAGAGAGGGAGAGAGAGGGAGAGAGAGATGGTGTTGGGGGCGGGGGGGGGTACGCTGGGCCATGGCCAAACCCCACAGGAAGTACTCCCATTCTCCTGCTCTACTACTGAGAGAGAGAGAGAAAGAGAGAGAGAGAGATGGACTGATAGATAGATGGAGGTAAGGATTGGGGGAGGGGGAGAGGGGGAGGGGGAGAGGGGGAGAGGGAGATGAGTAGCAGTGTGTGGCCCAGGTGTTCTCCAGCATTGCCTGACAGACTCCAGTGACTGATCATCGAGCAGTACAAACATGGTCTTGCTCCCTTTATTATGTGTCAGGCTCTAATGCAAAGACACTGATCCTCCATGACGGCTCTGCACTGGCCCTGCTGCAGAGCCCTGCACCCGTGCATGCTGGGAAGGGCCGGGATGTCTCCACTGATTAAAATGAGTAGCCGTGGGCTTAAGAAGAAGGAAATCTTTGCACTCGGATCACGTATTTACACGCTCGGTGCGACACATCCAATCCAACGCTCTCTGGGTTTAATTTCGGAATACATATTATCTTTGTCAGATAAGTTAAAAATGTAATTTTCTATATTTGAAATGAAAATGGTAAAGTTGAATCTCATTTCTGTTTTGTGCAACCCCAGGTTGAGCCTAAATATATCAGCCTTGCTTCAGAGGTTAAGTGATGTAAGAAAGATTATACTTGGGATGGGATTTCGATTGTCCAAAACAGCACACCATTACCCAGAATGCCCCTGTTCACCTGATCCCTGCTCCACCCTTTCTGTGAGACTGTGCGTTTGAAGATGGGGGAAGGAAGGGGCTTTCTCCCCGTGGCTATGAAAATTCATTTCTAGTTTCAGGACTAATTCAATTCATTACCATTTTGAGGGATTATTGGCCGCGGCCGGGAAGGAGACATCATTGTTGTCGGCGCTGAAGCGGCCAGCTGCAGAAAATCCTTCGCCGGGCTGCTGTCCTGTTCTGTGGAAGCCTGTGATTTAAGCCCTGTCCGAGCTAATTCGCATTCAGCGTCTGATGCGGATTCGGCTCGACATGTCCACAGCTTTATTCACAGAGGAAGTACAGCCCCAGTCTACTTCAGTCTCTAAAGTAGGGCTTTCACTTCTGAACTGACACCATTCCCAACCCGGCAACCGGTCGTTTACTCCGGGTAGGTTGCCTTAGCGTGTACTTATGCTGTGTCACAGCGATCCCTCAAGTAGCCTAACCTGCAGGTCTTTGTTATTTTGATTGGCTTAATAATCATCTCCCTCTCCATCTCCGTTTATACGAGCGCTCTCCTACGAAACGTCGGCCGTGTATCATCCAAATGGGTGCTGCACGTTAGTGGCCGTTTACGATAGTCGCCCCTCTTCGCGGTGAAGTGCCTTTACATCACACGTTGAAAGGTGCTATAAACTTGCGGTCCAATATTGCTCGGTTAAGGGTCTGTATCGCTGAAGCTGCAAGGCTTCTGCCTCTGAGATCTTTCCTGGACTAGCGGTCTTAGAGACCTGAGAAAAGACCCGTCTGGCGGCCGTTCGCCCTGTCTTCACCCCGCTGGATCTGTCCAGAGCGAGAACTGTGAGCCGCCCCTCGTGACCTCGGGGTCGGGGTGTTGTCCCAGCGGCGAGCGGCTGTGTGAGGCGTGGCGTCTCGTCTCGTCTCTGAACCCCGCTGTGCTTCTGCTGTGGGAACTCCGTTAGGTTTGAGCTCCGTGCGGTCGCTGAGTCCGTCGGGCGAAAGGGGCGCGGGCTGAAATTACATTACATTACATTATTGGCATTTGGCAGACGCTCTTATCCAGAGCGACGTACAGTTGATTAGACTAAGCAGGGGTTAAGGGCCCCGGAGCATTGCGGGGTTAAGGGCCTTGCTCAAGGGCCCAACAGCTGTGCGGATGTTATTGTGGCTACACCGGGATTAGAACCACCGACCTTGTGTGTCCCAGTCCTTTACCTTAACCACTACGCTACAGGCGTAGATGACGAGTCTCTTCAAATGAGCGTCGTCAGTGAGCGGGTCTGGAAGAAACAGCATCCAGCCCTGCGAGTCTGTTTTGAAGTCTGTTACATAACAGACTCTACAGCCTAACCAGATGGTCAGCTCTCTGTCCTCTCTTCTCCCCAACTGCAGGAGTTTCTCATTCTGCATTAGTTATAATTAGTGTCTGTGTGTACACTCAGTGAGCAAGTTATTATGTAGACCTGTAAACCAGCTTGTTCATGCAAATATGGAATTAGCCGATCATGTGGCATCAGCTAAATGCATAAAAGCATGCAGACATGGTCAAGATGTTCAGCTGTTTTTCAGACCAAAATTTCCGAATGGGGAAGAACTGTTACTTATACCGTGGAATGACTGTTGGTGCCAAACAGGGTGGTTTGAGTATCTCAGAAACTGTTGATCTTCTGTGATTTTCACACACAGTCTCTAGAGTTTGCAGAGAACGGTGTGAAAGACAATTATGCATGCCGTGTGAATGAGAGAGGACAGAGGAGAAGGGCCAGACTGGTCATACCTGACAAAGATGACAGTAATGTGAATAAATCCGCATTAAAACAGTAATATGCAGAAGAGCATCTCTGAACACACAATGTGTCAAACGTTAAGTGGATAGGCTACAGCAGCAGAAGATCAATACGTCAAAAAAAAAAAAAAACTCTAATAAATACCTAATGTAGTGTATAATTCATGGGAACCCAAGGGAAAATCATCCAATGACATGGTAGTGGTCAGGTCCTTTCATATTTATAAGCATAAAAGGTGTCAGTTTCAACAGTAGAGAGAGAAAAATCAATTCTAAGAATACATAGCCGACTGGTTACTCTGTGGTTATATCTGTACAGCTGAACCCAGAATGATGAATGACTTTTGACCTCTGACCCACTTACCGGTCAGAAGAGACTGAATGAGCCTGTCCCTGTCTGCCCCTCTGCAGCCCTTCGGAGTGAACCAGCGGGGCCCTACGTCATGTACACCACGGTGGACTCCAACGGCAACCTGAAGAACGCCTCCGGTGAGGCGGGGCGGGTTGGGAAGCTGTCGTTCTAGAAAGGCCTTCTCCTGCCCCCACCCCTCTCCTGCCCCCACCCCTCTCCTGCCCCCCAACCCTCTCCTGCCCCCACCCTTCTCCTGCCCCCCACCCCTCTCCTGCCCCTACCCTTCTCCTGCCCCCTCCCCTCTCCTGCCCCCACCCCTCTCCTGCCCCCACCCCTCTCCTGCCCCCACCCTTCTCCTGCCCCCCACCCTTCTCCTGCCCCCCACCCCTCTCCTGCCCCTACCCGTCTCCTGCCCCCACCCCTCTCCTGCCCCTACCCCTCTCCTGCCCCTACCCTTCTCCTGCCCCCACCCCTCTCCTGCCCCACCCCTCTCCTGCCCCCACCCTTCTCCTGCCCCCCACCCTTCTCCTCCCCCTGCCCCCCCACCCCTCTCCTGCCCCCACCCCTCTCCTGCCTCTTTGGTGCTGTGTTTTCTCAGATGATGGCTCTGTGTCCTATCATAGCCGCGAGAGTGCGGCAGGGCTTCCTGTTACAGAGTGGTGGGCTTCAGGCCCCTTGTCTGCTCCTGGATAGGCATGCAGGCGAAGAGGAGGGAGAGGAGGGAGAGGAGGGAGAATGAGGAAGAGGAAGAGTGAGGGCACGTCCCTGCTGCGTGTGAGGACAGTCCGCTTCAGTGGAGGGTGGCAGTCGGGAGAGACGTTATGTAAGGTCCGCATGGTGACTGCCCCGTAATTAGAGGGAGGTCTGTCTCATAGGGCCAATATTAAGTTCTTATGAGAGAAATCTGCATGAGTAAAATATTGATAAAATTAATCCTTTTCTCCTCCGCCGTGTTCCAAACCCTGTACATCCCTAGCCAGATTTCCACTGGGAGTTGAGTCAGATAGCGGAGGTTACCCTGGTGATGGAGGTTCTCCCCTCTCATGCCCTACTGAGGCTCCACAGCATGCTGTCAATCACAGACCCATTTCAGCCAATCAGAGCGTTTTGTCAATAGTTAAATGAGATGATTGGTGTACAACGCACGCAGGTCCCGGGATTCTCTCTGATTGGTACGCTGGACAGCCGGCGTTCCCCTCTCCTGAGCAGGCTTATCTGCCGCTGTGCGCCGCTGAAGGAGTCTCATCCACTGTAATTACAGGAACCGGCAACGCGGAACACCGTGTCCCCCGGCAACAGCAGCCCAGACGACGCGCTTGTGATGAGAAAGCTGAAAAGTCTTACTTACTTTATTTCCTTGCTCAGCAGACGCGCTTATCCGAAGCAACTCGCACAACTTTTTACTTTGCATTTCCCCCCCCCTGTTTACATAGTAATGACTACAGTCCGTCTGCAGCCGGATATTTAGCGGAGCAGTTCAGGTTAAGCGCTGCTGCTGTGCCCCACCACGCATGTGAACCTGCAACCTCTGCGTTACAGCTTAACGCGGATCCTCGCTGCTGTGGCACTTTTCAATTGTCAGCGATGATGAAATGCAGGTGAATGGAGAGCACTGAGCCAGCAAGGCCAGGAGCCAAAATGGCCGCCCGGACACCCTGTGAGGGGCGGGGCACGGCGAGGCAGCTCACTGTATATCTAACCGTCTCCCAGACGCCGTGCTCCTCCTACCAGATTAATTATTCATGAGCTGAAAGGGTGGCGGTTATTTTTAGACTGGTTAAAAACAGTGAACTTAAGCACACCTTGTGCCTGCGGTTAGAAAACTGGCAAAAAAAAAACGCTGTACTGTGAAAACAAATGATCTGCGTTTAAAAGCCTGGGCCCATTAGTGGGCAGTGTGCTGTTGTCCTGTCCTCTCTCATCAGGCTCACCGGGGCGTGCTGTAAATACTACATGAGCCTGAGTCTGGGCCGGAGATTCACCCGGAGGAGCCGCTGCTAGTTAACACCGGGCCTGACACGGCTTCCCTCACCTTCCCGCTGCTGGGATGTGCGTTCCGCGGCGGTTCTGTTCTCCGCTGCCTGCTCTCCAGCCGTCCCAGAGACCTCGCTAACTCGCTAATTCTGCGCCGCGCTGCTAACGGACGCAACGTGTTAACGGAGATTTATTCCTGACTGGCTTCACCCACCCTTTCTATATAAATCCTCATAACCATGGCACCGTGCAGTAAATCAGGCATGCATCTGAATGTGTATGAGGTGATTTATTAAACATGGGGTATGTAGATAAGTGTGGGTGGGTGAGGGTTGGCATGGCGATGGCGGAGGACAGGTCACTGTGTGGGTTTGTGCAGTACGGCGGTGCGCAGGGCCTCTTTAACGCGGCTTCCTGCTCCGGATGTGGCTTCCTCCATAGCCACAGCCGTCCTGCCTGAATCCTGCATCCGTCAGAGAGGGGGTTGCCACAGGGCAGGGGCCCATCGTAGAGTCTGCCCCACAGGGCAGGGGCCCAGCGTAGAGTCTGCCCCACAGGGCAGGGGCCCAGTGTAGAGTCTGCCCCACAGGGCAGGGGCCCATCGTAGAGTCTGCCCCACAGGGCAGGGGCCCAGTGTAGAGTCTGCCCCACAGGGCAGGGGCCCAGCGTAGAGTCTGCCCCACAGGGCAGGGGCCCAGCGTAGAGTCTGCCCCACAGGGCAGGGGCCCAGCGTAGAGTCTGCCCCACAGGGCAGGGGCCCAGCGTAGAGTCTGCCCCACAGGGCAGGGGCCCAGCGTAGAGTCTGCCCCACAGGGCAGGGGCCCAGCGTAGAGTCTGCCCCACAGGGCAGGGGCCCAGCGTATAGTCTGCCCCACAGGGCAGGGGCCCAGCGTAGAGTCTGCCCCACAGGGCAGGGGCCCAGCGTAGAGTCTGCCCCACAGGGCAGGGGCCCATCGTAGAGTCTGCCCCACAGGGCAGGGGCCCATCGTAGAGTCTGCCCCACAGGGCAGGGGCCCAGTGTAGAGTCTGCCCCACAGGGCAGGGGCCCAGCGTAGAGTCTGCCCCACAGGGCAGGGGCCCAGTGTAGAGTCTGCCCCACAGGGCAGGGGCCCAGCGTAGAGTCTGCCCCACAGGGCAGGGGCCCAGCGTAGAGTCTGCCCCACAGGGCAGGGGCAGTGACATGTAGTGGGTCCGGGAGCCAAGCAGCAACCATACATACAACGTCCAATGCTCAATGTGCAAAAAATCTTTTTTAAAAAAACCTTGCAATTTGCAGAACCTGTTTCAACCGCATGGGAAGAAAATGTGTCGTTTTTTCTGAAATTTTCCCTTTGTAAGTGATTGATATCCTACTACTTTGTTTAATGTGGAAACTTGGATAAAGTTTGCATTTGTGCTATAATTGGCATCAGCAGGCTGTAGCCTATAATATTAGCAATGGCTCTCTCTCTCTCTCTCCCTCTCTCCCTCTCTCCCTCCTTCCCTCTCTCTCTCTCCCTCTCTCCCTCCTTCCCTCTCTCTCTCTCTCTCTCCCTCCTTCCCTCTCTCCCTCTCCCTCTCCCTCTCTCTCTCCCTCCCTCCATCTCTCTCTCCTCCTTCCCTCTCTCTCTCTCTCTCTCTCTCCCTCTCCCTCTCCCTCTCTCTCTCTCTCTCTCTCCCTCCTTCCCTCTCTCTCTCTCTCTCTCTCTATTGCTCCTTTCTTAGCCCCCCTCTCATCTCTCTGTCTCTGCCCCCCTCCCTTTCTCTCTTTTCCTCTCTCTCTCTCTCTCACGCCCTTGAAATAATTCCTGAAGCAGTGCCTGGCTTCTGAGGGACGGGGCTCCTTTGATACAGGGACTCAGTCGTGATCCGTCAGTGCGGGAGGGGCCGAGGTTTGGAGGGGTATTATCAAAGGAGATTGGAGAGCGGGAAAAGTTTCTTCCTAGACGGTGAAGCGGTGCGTCCGCGTTACCTCTCCTCACCTCTGCGTGTCAGGCGGCCGTCTGCGGGGACTGCTAATGTTCCTCTGCGCTCAGAGAAACGGCACTAAAGCAGGGGAAGAGAGCGGGGAATGAAAGCAGGGAGGCTGACCCGGGGGGAGAGGAGGGAGGAGAGAAAAACTTTTCTTTAAGAACCCGAGCCTTTCGTTCCCGGGGCTGTGCTCCCGGAGCAGAGCTGGAGAGGAGAGGGTTTTGCTGAACCCTCCTCCGGTCTTTACGGCTGAGACTGGGACATCCTGCAAATCTGTGCGACCGTGTTCCTGCCCCCATTACCCAGAATGCACCAGCGTACTGTCTCTAACCCCCAAACGTTCTTCAGGTACTTTTGCGCCGTAACAAGAGTTTTGTCAATTCTGGGCATGTTCACTCTGTGGTGTACTAGCTGAGCTGTTAGCACAGGCGAAACACAGGCACGCGCTGCACCGGTCCGGCAGAGGAGGCCAGGAATAGCACGCCCACCGAAACCCTCCCTCCCTGAGCAGTGTGCCGCACGCTGGGTCCACGCCGGGCGCTCGCCGCCAGGCTGGGGTCAGAGGTCGTGCGGGGGGCTGATGGGTAACT
>NC_083765.1:10482621-10485121 GCF_963514075.1 Conger conger
AATCAGGTGAAAAAAAAAATCAATCCGGAGGCTCGCCGTTTAGATCCAGGGGGTGCCGAACAGGAAGTGGAAATCAAACGGACAGCTCTCTTCCTTTTCCGTGCCACATTTTACCACCCCCACCGAGAGAACAAATTGATTGCTTTCATCTTCTCCGTACTCCGAGTCGCACAACGTATCCAATTACCTTCTTTGTCTCCTTTTGTCATGTGTGTTCTAAAAAGATTTTTGCCATTGATGCATTGCTGCTCCCTTCTTCACCGCCCTCCCTGTTGGGGGCGGAGGGGGAGGGGGGCGTGAGGTTTTCAGTTGGCTTACGAAATGTTCGGTTGGCCATACCACATATTTTTGAACTCGCCATGGTATTGTGTATGCTGGTACATGTGTCCGGTCATCCCCGAAATTAGGCTCCTCAGATATTTACCGTCTTTTTCCTCCAAGCAAGCTTGAATTCAAACGGAGTGACCTGTGATAGCTGGGTGTGTGGGGTCTCCTGTAAGAGCTGTGTGTGGGGTCTCCTGTAAGAGCTGTGTGGGGTCTCCTGTACGAGCTGTGTGTGGAGGAGAGGCACCTGTAAGGTGAGGGGTGGCCTGTAGCGTAGTGGTTAGGGTACATGACTGGGACACGCAAGGTCGGTGGTTCTAATCCCGGTGTAGCCACAATAAGATCCGCACAGCTGTTGGGCCCTTGAGCAAGGCCCTTAACCCTACATTGCTCCAGGGGAGGATTGTCTCCTGCTTAGTCTAATCAACTCTGGATAAGAGCGTCTGCCAAATGACATGACATGTAATGTAATGTAATGTAAGAGCTATGTGTGGGGTCTGTTGTCAGAGCTGTGTGTGGGGTCTCCTGTAGGAGCTGTGTGTGGGGTCTGTTGTCAGAGCTGTGTGTGGGGTCTCCTGTAAGAGCTGTGTGTGGAGGGGAGACTCCTGTAGGAGCTGTGTGTGGGGTCTCCCGTAAGAGCTGTGTGTGGGGTCTCCTGTCTGAGCTGTGTGTGGAGTCTCCTGTCAGAGCTGTGTGTGGAGGGGAGTCTCCTGTAGGGGCTGTGTGTGGGGTCTCCTGTAAGAGCTGTGTGTGGGGTCTCCTGTAAGAGCTGTGTGTGGAGGGGAGACTCCTGTAGGAGCTGTGTGTGGGGTCTCCCGTAAGAGCTGTGTGTGGAGGGGAGACTCCTGTAGGAGCTGTGTGTGGGGTCTCCTGTAAGAGCTGTGTGTGGAGGGGAGACTCCTGTAGGAGCTGTGTGTGGGGTCTCCTGTAAGAGCTGTGTGTGGAGGGGAGACTCCTGTAGGAGCTGTGTGTGGGGTCTCCTGTAAGAGCTGTGTGTGGAGTCTCCTGTCAGAGCTGTGTGTGGAGGGGAGACTCCTGTAGGGGCTGTGTGTGGGGTCTCCTGTAAGAGCTGTGTGTGGAGGGGAGACTCCTGTAGGAGCTGTGTGTGGGGTCTCCTGTAAGAGCTGTGTGTGGAGGGGAGACTCCTGTAGGAGCTGTGTGTGGGGTCTCCTGTAAGAGCTGTGTGTGGAGGGGAGACTCCTGTAAGAGCTGTGTGCGGAGGGGAGACTCCTGTAGGAGCTGTGTGCGGAGGGGAGACTCCTGTAAGAGCTGTGTGCGGAGGGGAGACTCCTGTAGGAGCTGTGTGCGGAGGGGAGACTCCTGTAGGAGCTGTGTGCGGAGGGGAGACTCCTGTAGGAGCTGTGTGTGGAGGGGAGACTCCTGTAAGAGCTGTGTGTGGAGGGAGACTCCTGTAAGAGCTGTGTGCGGAGGGGAGACTCCTGTAAGAGCTGTGTGTGGAGGGGAGACTCCTGTAAGAGCTGTGTGCGGAGGGGAGACTCCTGTAAGAGCTGTGTGCGGAGGGGAGACTCCTGTAGGAGCTGTGTGTGGAGGGGAGACTCCTGTAGGAGCTGTGTGTGGAGGGGAGACTCCTGTAGGAGCTGTGTGTGGGGTGGTAATGGTGCAGCGGGTCTCTGACTGTCCGTGCCCTGTGTCTGTGCCCGCCCTGCAGCGGTCAGAGGGCCTTTCTGCTGGAGAACGTGGCCTGCACCAACTCCAGCTGCAGGGGGGCACGGCGAATGTTCCGCGTGCTGTGGGACCTGTCTGACCTCGGCGCGGTCCAGGAGGCCGTGGTGGCCACCTTCTTCGACATCTATGAGGATGTGAGTATCGCAACGATCACAATTTCATTAATAACGTCCCTGCTTACCCCTCAATTTCATTAGTAACACCCCCACTTCCCTCTGGATTTCATTAATAACACCTCCACTTCCCTCTCGATTTCATTAATAAGACCCCCACTTGCCTCTCGATTTCATTTATAAGACCCCCACTTGCCTCTCGATTTCATTAATAAGACCCCCACTTGCCTCTCGATTTCATTAATAAGACCCCCACTTGCCCCTCGATTTCATTAGTAATACCCCCACTTGCCTCTCGATTTCATTAGTAATACCCCCACTTGCCTCTCAATTTCATTAATAAGACCCCACTTGCCCCTCGATTTCATTAGTAATAC
>NC_083765.1:10490121-10507621 GCF_963514075.1 Conger conger
TGTAAATGGGTGTAGGTGCAGGTGCAGGTGCAGGTTATGTGTAAATGGGTGTAGGTGTAGGTTATGTGTAGATGGGTGCAGGTTATGTGTAAATGGGTGTAGGTGCAGGTTATGTGTAGATGGGTGCAGGTTATGTGTAGATGGGTGCAGGTTATGTGTAAATGGGTGCAGGTGTAGGTTATGTGTAGATGGGTGCAGGTTATGTGTAAATGGGTGTAGGTGTAGGTTATGTGTAAATGGGTGTAGGTGCAGGTTATGTGTAGATGGGTGTAGGTTATATGTAGATGGGTGCAGGTTATGTGTAAATGGGTGTAGGTGTAGGTTATGTGTAAATGGGTGTAGGTGCAGGTTATGTGTAGATGGGTGTAGGTTATATGTAGATGGGTGCAGGTTATGTGCAGATGGGTGTAGTTGCAGGTTTTGTTCAGTTTTCATGCCACCTTACTGTGAATTCTCTGGGGGTGGCAGCCATTGTTGCAGACTGCTTATCGAGTGCCACGCCATAATATTGATGCCATCTTTAAAGAGGACAAAAACACAAAAAGAGGAGCTGCAGAATAGCCCAGAAGCCAGAGCTAATTGCTGCATTTGCCGCTAATGCCCTGCTTCGATCCGGCGAGGAGCATCTCGAAACGCCCTGCCGCGCCGGCTTCAGAAAAGATTACAGCTGGAGACACTCTGTTCCCACTTATAGCCCAATCTTTGTTTCTATAGTGCTGATGGCCTTCTTTACCAGCCATAAAACTGACACTATTAACACCCTCGATGGTAGCATAATGATCAGGAAACTAGGCACGCCACTCCCAGGTCGAAGGTTTGATTCCCAGGTGGTGCAATGGCGTTGTAGTGTAGCAGGGTACTTACGCTGAATGGCTTCAGTACATATCCAGCTGTTTAAATGGGTTTCATGTGAAAAGACCATGCTCTGTGTTAGTCAGTGTGGGTGAGAGCCTCTGCTTCATGCCTTGCTCTGTGTTAGTCAGTGTGGGTGAGAGCCTCTGCTCCATGCCTTGCTCTGTGTTAGTCAGTGCGGTTGAGAGCCTCTGCTTCATGCCTTGCTCTGTGTTAGTCAGTGTGGGTGATAGCCTCTGCTCGAGGCCTTGCTCTGTGTTAGTCAGTGTGGGTGATAGCCTCTGCTCCATGCCTTGCTCTGTGTTAGTCAGTGTGGGTGATAGCCTCTGCTCCATGCCTTGCTCTGTGTTAGTCAGTGTGGGTGATAGCCTCTGCTCGATGCCTTGCTCTGTGTTAGTCAGTGTGGGTGAGAGCCTCTGCTCGAGGCCTTGCTCTGTGTTAGTCAGTGTGGGTGATAGCCTCTGCTCCATGCCTTGCTCTGTGTTAGTCAGTGTGGGTGATAGCCTCTGCTTCATGCCTTGCTCTGTGTTAGTCAGTGTGGGTGATAGCCTCTGCTCGAGGCCTTGCTCTGTGTTAGTCAGTGTGGGTGATAGCCTCTGCTCCATGCCTTGCTCTGTGTTAGTCAGTGTGGGTGATAGCCTCTGCTCCATGCCTTGCTCTGTGTTAGTCAGTGTGGGTGATAGCCTCTGCTCGATGCCTTGCTCTGTGTTAGTCAGTGTGGGTGAGAGCCTCTGCTCGAGGCCTTGCTCTGTGTTAGTCAGTGTGGGTGATAGCCTCTGCTCCATGCCTTGCTCTGTGTTAGTCAGTGTGGGTGATAGCCTCTGCTCCATGCCTTGCTCTGTGTTAGTCAGTGTGGGTGATAGCCTCTGCTCCATGCCTTGCTCTGTGTTAGTCAGTGTGGGTGATAGCCTCTGCTCGAGGCCTTGCTCTGTGTTAGTCAGTGCGGGTGAGAGCCTCTGCTCGAGGCCTTGCTCTGTGTTAGTCAGTGTGGGTGAGAGCCTCTGCTCCTTGCCTTGCTCTGTGTTAGTCAGTGTGGGTGATAGCCTCTGCTCCATGCCTTGAATGTGGATGTAAGATGCTGCTGACTCAAGCTCGGTTTTAGTTAGAAGTGCAGATGAAGGGGAAGTAGATGATGGATCAGCGTGTCACTGGGGAGGTTATGAAGGAGTAACCCCCTGGTCTTTTTGGGGCGCGCTGCAGTTGTTGTGGGGTTTATACTCAGCAGTTTTTTTTCCTCCTTCAGAGGGCAAATCCCGCAGCTTCCATGCGTTACCCCAGCAGAGTTTTTAAACGTACCGCTGCAGGCTTCAGGAGCTGCAATCTGTTGTTGTTTTTATTCTTTTGTTTTTGTGAGCCTACCCAAATTTTAAGTACCTTTGGAGACTTGAGAGGGCGGGAAGAGGAAGGAGTGGGAGAAAAGCGGAGGGAGAGGAGAAAAGAGGCTCTGCAGCACGGAGAACCCTTGGAGCTGCAGCACTGGAGCCCCGTTTCATTTGAGCTCACCCGGCTCCACCTGCCTCCCCTGACTCAGAGAGAGCAGGATTCAGACTCAGAGAGAGCGGGATTCAGACTGAGGGAGAGCAGGATTCAGACTGAGGGAGAGCAGGATTCAGACTGAGGGAGAGCGGGATTCAGACCAAGAGAGAGCAGGCTTCAGACCGACTGTGCAGAGTACAGAGACAGAGGCAAATAGATAAAACAAATAGAGTTTTGACTTCTAACACACACTTTTATTGGTACATTATGTACTTCATTTATTGTGTTTATAATGAACAATCAAATTGAAGTGCTACATGAAAAATGATGCACAAAACAAATAAATCAAATAAATCTATTTAACTAAGCATCTACATCTCTGTGCCACTATTACCTCTTACGTAAGTCAACATGCATAAAGGCAAAACCAAAGTTCCTCTTCTACATTACATAAAACTTATCCTAGCCCCCAGGCCACTTAGAGAGAGGGAGAGGTGTAGGAGAGGAGAGAGAGACTGACTGAGCGAGAGAGAGAGAGAGAGAGAGAGAGAGAGAGAGGGGGACGACCAGGGGACGAGAAGAAAGACCATAAGTAGGGGTGAGGGAGGAAGAGATTAATGGGGTGAGGCAGAAAGGAAGATTGGGAAAGTGCAGGAGGGTGAGAAAGAGAGAGGGAAATCAGGAGGAGAGCTGAAAGTAGAGGTAGAGCACAAAGAGAAATGGAGAGCGAGAGATTACCTTTATTTAAACATTGCCAAAGAAGGTATTTACAGAAACAGATATCACATGACCTTCAAACCATAACAATGTTCCTAAAATAGATTAAGAAGGGACAAAACGCCCAAAATACACCAAACGATTCATCGCCATAGAACAATGAAGAAAACGGAGGGAGGGGAGAGGCAGAGGGAGAGGGAGACAGGGAAAGATGATTGCTTTGTGATAACTTCACTGGCAGTGACAAGCCCATTGTCTGAAACCCCCTCCTTCCCCCCTTGCTTTATACTTCCCTAAGCTCTGCTCGCACAAATCACTTTCAACATTTACTGCAGTCAGAGAGACGCAATAATGTGATACCACACACAAGATAGTATATGGAGTTTGGCAGCCCAAGATGTCTCTGTGGGTCACAGTTTGAGAGAGTGTGGATAATGACTGAGCTTTGATTGTTGATGGAAGGCTAATCACTGCGGCTGTTTTCTTCCCTTATAAATAGAATATGTGCATCTAGCACTTGTGATTATGAATATGTGGAAAAAATATTTAACATCCTTTTTTTTTTTTTCATTATTAACTTATGATTGTTTTATTATTGGTGTCATTAATCATTAAGCTATGATAAATGTTATGATGGTATTAGTATAACAGTCATTGTGTTATGTGCATTGTCTTATTCCTGTTGTAATGTGGTTTTCCCCCATTGGGGCTTCATGCATAGCAGTGCATTCTCTCCGTCATTCCAGTGATGCTGCTAGAATTTGAAATGTGAATTTGACAGTCGGAGAAAGAAAGAGAGGAGGGAGAGAGCGGGGGAGAGAGAGACAGATGGACAGAGGGAGAAAGAGAGGGAGGGGAGAGAGAAAGAGAAAGAAAGAGAAGAAACCCAGGATTCATATATTCATTCATACACATCTGCAGGCTTTGTCCCCACATCCTCTCCAGTCATAATGCGGCCTTCGGCATCTGTCACTAATGACATCATTATCTCTGAATGAGCTCCATCCGTTCACTAACTGTGAGCAGTTAGAGAGAGAGAGGACCTCTGTATGAAGGGAGCATTAGAGAGACCCTCTGTATGAAGGGAGCCAGAGAGAGAGAGAGAGAGAGAGAGAGAGAGAGAGAGAGAGAGAGACCCTCTGTATGAAGGGAGCATTAGAGAGACCCTCTGTATGAAGGGAGCCAGAGAGAGAGAGACCCTCTGTATGAAGGGAGCATTAGAGAGAGAGAGAGAGAGACCCTCTGTATGAAGGGAGCCTTAGAGAGAGAGAGAGAGAGAGAGAGAGAGAGACCCTCTGTATGAAGGGAGCATTAGAGAGACCCTCTGTATGAAGGGAGCCAGAGAGAGAGAGACCCTCTGTATGAAGGGAGCATTAGAGAGAGAGAGAGAGAGAGAGAGAGAGAGAGAGATCCTCTGTATGAAGGGAGCATTAGAGAGAGAGAGAGAGAGAGAGAGAGACCCTCTGTATGAAGGGAGCCTGAGAGAGAGAGAGAGAGAGAGACCCTCTGTATGAAGGGAGCATTAGAGAGAGAGAGAGAGAGACCCTCTGTATGAAGGGAGCATTAGAGAGAGAGAGAGAGAGAGAGACCCTCTGTATGAAGGGAGCATTAGAGAGACCCTCTGTATGAAGGGAGCATTAGAGAGAGAGAGAGAGAGAGACCCTCTGTATGAAGGGAGCATTAGAGAGACCCTCTGTATGAAGGGAGTGCTGGAGAAACAGAGTGACAGAACTCTCCTCCTGTCTGTCCGGTCTCTGATGAGGGAGCCCTGGCCTGCCTGCTGAGAGATGATGGTCCAGGAGTGTGGGCCCTGTTGGTAAATGGCCGTGCTCTGGTTGCTGTGACAGGGTGAAATCAATGTCTCTCAGAGCCGTAATGGCTGCTTTCGAGCCACTCCACTGGCAGGAGCCGCGTCGCAGGGCACCTTGGGTCAAGCTGGAGGAAGCGGAAAGAAGAGAAAGAAAGAACGAGGGAGAAATGGGGTCCCTTAGTGTGAGGCACCACATAGAGAAACAAGAGGAAGCGTGAGAGGGAAAGAGAGGCAGTCCCTTAGTGTGAGACATTTGACCCGTGTGGGTAAGTCTGTAAGATGGAGGAATGGGGTCACCTTGAGGCTGAGGGGGAGAGGGAGGCCGCAGGCTGCCAGGTGGGTACGGGGTTAGCCCCCGGACCCTGGACCTGCAGGTTGCATGTTTGAATCCCAAGTGGATCTCTGCTGTTCTGCCCTTGAGGCATCTCACCGTGTAAATGGGTCACGTAGGGGGGAGATGGTATGCCTGTGAAACGCTCTCTATATGAGCGCCTTCCACACAAAGGAGCTGACGCTGTGCACGTTACAAGGTCAAACCCAGTATTATAACCCAGAATGAGAGCAGGAAGTGTGAAATCTTTATTTAAAATATATATATATTTTTCCCTGTCTAGCTACAGGCTAGAACTTTAACTTTGAAACATCCTTGAGAATATTATGCATAGTTTGGCGTGTTTTGCTTGCAGACTTATGGGATCTTTTGCTACTTTTTCAAAGAAGGAACATCTTTTGTATTTTTACCTCTGTTTCCCTTGTTAAACGCCCCCCCACCCCACCCCACCCCGCATCCCCACCCACCCCCCAACTCCACCCCAATTCCACTCCTTCAGAAATGTTTGAGAACAGATAGAATATCTAATGGCGCTTATGGAATCGCGCAGTTGATTGACAGCAGTATGGGTTCTGTCAGGTGAGCTTCAAGCAGAGGCCGGCGAATGTCTTAAGAGCCTGACAGAGGGAACACACTCAACAAACCCCAGATTCTGCCACACACACACACACACACACACACACACACACACACACACTCGCGCGCACACACACACACACCTTCACACACACACACACACACACACACACACACACACACACACACACACATACACATACACACACACACACACACACACACGCGCGCGCACACACACACACACACTCGTGCGCGCACACACACACACACACACACTCGCGCACACACACGCACACACACACACACACACACACACACACACACACACACACCTTCACACACATGGATATACTGTACACTGAAAGCGGCTGGAAATTGGATGGGGATGGATGGCATGAGGACATTAGCATTGTCTGCACCTTTTCACTCCCGTCAAATAGAAACCAGGCTGGGGTCACTGTGGCTGGCCCAGATTAACCGCTCAGAAAATGAGTCCTTGACTCCGGAGCTGGGTGCTGCTGTGGGCTCTGCTCTGTAGTATTGGGGCTCTGCTCCATGGTGTCTAATGGGGGACTGCTCCATTACATTACATTATTGGCATTTGGCAGACGCTCTTATCCAGAGCGACGTACAACAAAGTGCATACCCATAACCAGGGGTAAGTGCGCTGAAAGACCCTAGAGGGAAGTACAATTTCAACTGCTACCCGTGCTCCCTAGCTGACTGTCCTCTAGGTGGGTCCAGCTGGCTGCTGATGTTTAGCGACCTCCTGAAAATGCAAACACGAGGTTTGGGGTCAACGCCAGCCCACTGCTTTTCCGTCTTTTTCTCTGCTGATGTTCCTGAGCAGATGCTGGAATACACTGTGCCGAGGCGGGGGTCAGGAGAAAATGAGGACCCTTCGGATGTATTGAAAACATGGCGCGTATGAAAGTGTGAATATTCATCATGGCTTCTGAACCGCACACTTCTCTATTTTCAGAATGGTTTGCAATTAAGTATCTCAAATTTGAAGGGAAGTGTTACCTTTTAGCGATATTTAGTATGTTACACCCTGACTATGTTAATGCAACGTTGCACGTGTTGTAATTTACGTCAGCGTACAGACGTTTAGAATTGAACTACGAGTAGCTTCCTCTGCTGGAGTTCGATAAGGGCACAGGAGGGGAGGGCTGCCACGCTAATTTAGCACTGATTTTTTTAAAAACATTTAAATGACAGCAGAATGAGGTCCCAGCCAGATTGGCATCTGTTTTCATACGCAGTGCCGCTAAGCCGCCGCGTCTGAGAGTGGATATGCGGAGAATAATGAGAGCCTGATCCCTCAGCCCGAGACGCACAGAGAAATACCTCTCTGACGCGCCTCTGGAGGATTAGCTGCTTTTTAAACGTCCCTGCTGCTCGTCTGTGTCGTTCCCGTGCGGGTGTGTTTCAGCGCTCCTGCTCTGCTCTGCTGAAGAGGACCCGCCCACAGACGGAGCAGTCCGTTTCATTGGCCAGCGCACTGTGCCTGTGCCGCTGTGAGATTGCCATCAGTCGTCACATCGCCCTTGTCTGAGCGCGCTCGCTGACAAATGGCTCTCCTCAACCGGCTCTCAGCCACTGTCTGAGTGCGTGCGTGCACGTGTGTGTGTCTGTGTGTGTGTGTGTGTGTGTGTGTGTGTGTCTGTGTGTGTGCGTGCGTGTGTGCGTGCGTGCGTGCGTGCGTGCGTGCGTGTGTGTGTGTGTGTGTGTGTGCGTGTGCGTGTGCGTGTGCGTGTGCGTGCGCGTGCGCGTGCGCGTGCGCGTGCGCGTGTGTGTGCGTGCACGTGTGTGTGTCTGTGTGTGTGCGTGTGTGTGTGTGCGTGTGTGCGTGCGTGCGTGCACGTGTGTGTGTCTGTGTGTGTATGTATGCATGTGTGTGTGAGCGCGCGCGTGTATATATGTGTGTGCGCGCGTGTGTACGTGCATGCGTGTGCGTGCAGAATGCTGTGTTATTTGTTGAAAACAATGCATGTCTGTGTGTGTTTGTATCTCTGTTGTATGTCTGTGTGTGTGCTTCTGCTTGTATAGCAGACATCAATATAGTGACTATTTGCAGTTATGTGTAGAGGCAAGTATAAATCATTGGCACTTGTTCGAGATGGGCAGCAGAATCTTGTGCCCCAGATGGTCCCAGGCTTTTCTGCCATCAACATTTGTGACATCACACCCCTCTGTCTCCCATTTTGGCTTTGGAAACCAGAGCCAAAATGGCAGCGCCTGACCGAGGGCCCAGGTGTCGGTCATGTTGATCTGTGCTCACACTCCACCAGTCCTTCGCATTGTCCATTGGGCAGCATGGCTTGACTCCAGACAACAGTAGCGTAACAGTTTGCTTCAGCAGTAGCAAGTCTGGGCTTGCGACCAGAAGGCGTTAAGTTTGATGGCATCGTACCCTGGAGCAAGGCATTTAACCTCAACTACTTCCATAAAGACCCGGCTGTAAAAATGGATAATAAGTTAAACCTGTGGTAAAGTGACTGCATAACAATGTGTGCCAAGCAAATGGCTAATAAAAAGGCGTGCGGGTTATGTGTTGGGTTTGAGTGAAACTGCTGTGGCCAGTACCTCTCCAGGGCATGCAGGAAGCCAGCGGAACTCCTAATTAAAGCTTTCCTTCATCCTGGCTCGAGTAGCACAGGGCCCAGTGAAGCCAATCAGCATGCTCATAGTAATCTGTCTTATTCCTGATTAACAAGGTGTGCTTTCTCCTCAGTGTGCACACACACACACGCACGCACACAGACGCACGCACACGCACGCACACGCACGCACACACACACACACACGCACGCACGCACGCACGCACAGACACACACACACGCACTCACACACTCACCTGTGCATCAAAGACACTAAAATCATTTCATGTTCTGCTGTGTCCCCTTGAGATTACGAACACACTCCTCCAAGATGTCTGTCTTTAGTTTTTTGTTTTGTTTCTTCAGCAGCAGAGATGGACCACTCCAAGTGATTCAGCTAGAATGCAGTACTCTGCATAAGTTATAGTTCAGGTTACAGGTCAAGTTAAGCTCCCTGATAACTGTCTCTCTGCGCTCTCTATACACACACACAGACACACACACACGCACGCACACACGCACAGGCACACACACACACCCGACATAATCCCTTTACATTTCCACCCAAGTTGATTCAAGTACATAATTTCGTTAAAAATGACCCCCTTATCTCCCATGCTGTACTTCTCAGAGAGCAGTTTGAAATGAGTTCCCAGTAGAGCTGTGGTAAACGCGTACAGTAAATAACAGTGTGGGAGTGTATTTTCCAGCCCTGGCCGGGGACAAGGCCTGGAGTGGTGTACCTTTGTACCCAGTAAAGCTCCTGATCTAAAATGTGGTCGCAGAGTACGAAAATATTTTAAGCAAATATAGCCATTTAAATAATTAGGCACTGGATTGTGTTCATTTATTAAACCTGGGATGGTGCGGGGCTGGTTTGGGAGTGCACCCCTTCCTCAGTGTGACCGGCTGAGTAGCTGCACCAAAGCCAAACAGCCGGGTGCCGGAGGGGAACGTGCTCAGTTCATTAGCTCATTATCCTACAGAGAAACATCAATGGGAGCAGGAAGGCGTAACTACAGGCTTGTCCTGAGACAAATGTCAGAACAGCGCTTAGTCTGACAGTGTCCTCGGTCACAGTGTACTGTCTGTGTCTGTGTGTGCGTGTCTGTCTCTGTCTGTGCCTCTGTCTCTGTCTCTGTGTTTTAAATATTATTTTCTCCCTGGATTTTTCAGGATTTGTTACTTTCCCCTTTTTATTCACAGGGAAACCTGCTGTGTTTGTGAAGGATTTGTGGGAATTATGTCTGGAATTATGTGCGCTTGTGAATGTGAATGTGTGCCTTGTTGTGCAGAAGCCCTGACTGAAATGCTGAAGCCCCACAGTGTGTGTTCTCTCAGGTTCACTGATGTCTCTCTCTCTCTCTCTCTCTCTCTCTCTGTTTCTCCTCTCCAGTGCTCAGTGGACTCTGCTCCAACGACTGCCCAGAGAAAGTGAAGGTGAGTTCGGGCACGAGTCTCCTCTCTGCGTGGGTCTGTGTGGAGGGGGAGGGGGGAGTGTGGGGGGGGGGGGGGGGCAGAGAGAGGGAGAGTGAGGGAGAGCAAGGGAGAGAGAGGGAGAGAGAGATGGTGTTGGGGGTGGGGGGGTACGCTGGGCCCATGGCCAAACCCCACAGGAAGTACCCATTCTTCTGCTCTACTACTGACAGAGAGAAAGAGAGAGAGAGAGAGAGATGGACTGATAGATAGATGGAGGTAGGGATTGAGAGATAGGGAGAGAGTGATAGAGGTGTGAGTGAGATGGAGAGTGTTGTACAGAGAGGGCATGAAATGGCAGAACAGAAGTAGGGTTGGATGGATGGGGATATATTTGGGAGACATGGTAAAGAACGGAAAAAATGAATGGAGAAAAAGAGTGCGGGAGGAAAAATGAGAGATGAAATGTTTGAAAACGATTGATGGAGAAAGCAAGAGTGTGCGAGAGAGGGATAGAGAGAGAGAGAGAGAGAGAGAGAGAGAGGGAGAGTGGGGGAGAGGGAGAGGGAGAGAGAGAGTGGGGGAGAGGGAGAGGGAGAGAGAGGGAGAGTGGGGGAGAGGGAGAGTGGGGGAGAGGGAGAGTGGGGGAGAGGGAGAGAGAGAGTGAGAGTGGGGGAGAGGGAGAGAGAGAGGGAGAGTGGGGGAGAGGGGGGGAGAGGGGGAGAGGGAGAGGGAGAGGGAGATGAGTAGCAGTGTGTGGCCCAGGTGTTCTCCAGCATTGCCCGACAGACTCCAGTGACTGATCATCGAGCAGTACAAACATGGTCTTGCTCCCTTTATTATGTGTCAGGCTCTAATGCAAAGACACTGATCCTCCATGACGGCTCTGCACTGGCCCCGCTGCAGAGCCCTGCACCCGTGCATGCTGGGAAGGGCCGGGATGTCTCCACTGATTAAAATGAGTAGCCGTGGGCTTAAGAAGAAGGAAATCTTTGCACTCGGATCACGTCTTTACACGCTTGGTGCGACACATCCAATCCAACGCTCTCTGGGTTTAATTTCGGAATACATATTATCTTTGTCAGATAAGTTAAAAATGTAATTTTCTATATTTGAAATGAAAATGGTAAAGTTGAATCTCATTTCTGTTTTGTGCAACCCCAGGTTGAGCCTAAATATATCAGCCTTGCTTCAGAGGTTAAGTGATGTAAGAAAGATTATACTTTATGGGATTTCGATTGTCCAAAACGGCACACCGTTACCCAGAATGCCCCTGTTCACCTGATCCCTGCTCCACCCTTTCTGTGAGACTGTGCGTTTGAAGATGGGGGAAGGTAGGGGCTTTCTCCCCGTGGCTATGAAAATTCATTTCTAGTTACGGGACTAATTCAATTCATTACCATTTTGAGGGATTATTGGCTGCGGCCGGGAAGGAGACATCATTGTTGTCGGCGCTGAAGCGGCCAGCTGCAGAAAATCCTTCGCCGGGCTGCTGTCCTGTTCTGTGGAAGCCTGTGATTTAAGTCCTGTCTGAGCTAATTCGCATTCAGCGTCTGATGCGGATTCGGCTCGACATGTCCACAGCTTTATTCACAGAGGAAGTACAGCCCCAGTCTACTTCAGTCTCTAAAGTAGGGCTTTCACTTCTGAACTGACACCATTCCCAACCCGGCAACCGGTCGTTTACTCCGGGTAGGTTGCCTTAGCGTGTACTTATGCTGTGTCACAGCGATCCCTCGAGTGGCCTCACCTGCAGGTCTTTGTTATTTTGATTGGCTTAATAATCATCTCCCTCTCCATCTCCGTTTATATGAGCGCTCTCCTACGAAACGTCGGCCGTGTATCATCCAAATGGGTGCTGCACGTTAGTGGCGGTTTACGATAGTCTCCCGTCTCCCCTCTTCGCTGTGAAGCGCCTTTAAGATCACAAGTTGCTATAAACTTGCGGTCCAGTATTGCTCGGTTAAGCGTCTGTATCGCTGAAGCTGCAAGGCTTCTGCCTCTGAGATCTTTTCTGGACTAGCGGTCTTAGAGACCTGAGAGGAGACGGTCCGGCGGCCGTGCGCCCTGTCTTCACCCCGCTGGATCTGTCCAGAGCGAGAACTGTGAGCCGCCCCTCGTGGCCTCGGGGTCGGGGTGCTGTCCCAGCGGCGAGCGGCCGTGTGAGGCGTGGCGTCTCGTGTCTGAACCCCGCTGTGCTCCTGCCGTGGGAACTCCGTCAGGTTTGAGCTGAACCCCGCTGTGCTCCTGCCATGGGAACTCCGTCAGGTTTGAGCTGAACCCCGCTGTGCTCCTGCCGTGGGAACTCCGTCAGGTTTGAGCTCCGTGCGGTCGCTGAGCCCGTCGGGCGAAAGGGGCGCGGGCAGAAATGACATTACAGTACATTATTGGCATTTGGCAGACGCTCCTATCCAGAGCGACGTACAGTTGATTAGCCTAAGCAGGAGACAATCCTCCCCTCCAGCAATGCAGGGTTAAGGGCCTTGCTCAAGGGCCCAACGGCTGTGCAGATCTTATTGTGGCTACACCGGGATTAGAACCACCGACCTTGCGTGTCCCAGTCCTTTACCTTCACCACTACGCTACAGGCGTAGATGACGAGTCTCTTCAAATGAGCGTCGTCAGTGAGCGGGTCTGGAAGAAACAGCATCCAGCCCTGCGAGTCTGTTTTGAAGTCTGTTACATAACAGACTCTACAGCCTAACCAGATGGTCAGCTCTCTGTCCTCTCTTCTCCCCAACTGCAGGAGTTTCTCATTCTGCATTAGTTATAATTAGTGTCTGTGCGTACACTCAGTGAGCAAGTTATTATGTAGACCTGTAAACCAGCTTGTTCGTGCAAATATGGAATTAGCCGATCATGTGGCATCAGCTAAATGCATAAAAGCATGCAGACATGGTCAAGATGTTCAGCTGTTTTTCAGACCAAAATTTCAGAACGGGGAAGAACTGTTGCTTATACCGTGGAATGACTGTTGGTGCCAAACAGGGTGGTTTGTGTATCTCAGAAACTGTTGATCTTCCGTGATTTTCACGCACAGTCTCTAGAGTTTGCAGAGAACGGTGTGAAAGACAATTATGCATGCCGTGTGAATGAGAGAGGACAGAGGAGAAGGGCCAGACTGGTCATACCTGACAAAGATGACAGTAATGTGAATAAATACATATTAAAACAGTAATATGCAGAAGAGCATCTCTGAACACACAATGTGTCAAACGTTAAGTGGATAGGCTACAGCAGCAGAAGATCAATACGTCAAAAAATAAAAACTCTAATAAATACCTAATGTAGTGTATAATTCATGGGAACCCAAGGGAAAATCATCCAATGACATGGTAGTGGTCAGGTCCTTTCATATTTATAAGCATAAAAGGTGTCAGTTTCAACAGTAGAGAGAGAAAAATCAATTCTAAGAATACATAGCTGACTGGTTACTCTGTGGTTATATCTGTACAGCTGAACCCAGACTGATGAATGACTTTTGACCTCTGACCCACTTACCGGTCAGAATAGACTGAATGAGCCCGTCCCTGTCTGCCCCTCTGCAGCCCTTCGGAGTGAACCAGCCGGGGCCCTACGTCATGTACACCACGGTGGACTCCAACGGCAACCTGAAGAACGCCTCCGGTGAGGCGGGGCGGGTTGGGAAGCTGTCGTTCTGGAAAGGCCTTCTCCTGCCCCCACACCTCTCCTGCCCCCACCGCTCTCCTGCCCCTTACCCCTCTCCTGCCCCCACCCTTCTCCTGCCCCCCACCCCTCTCCTGCCCCCACCCTTCTCCTGCCCCCACCCCTCTCCTGCCCCCACCCCTCTCCTTCCCCCCCACCCTTCTCCTGCCCCCCACCCCTCTCCTGCCCCTACCCTTCTCCTGCCCCCACCCTTCTCCTGCCCCTACCCTTCTCCTGCCCCCACCCTTCTCCTGCCCCCCACCCTTCTCCTCCCCCTGCCCCCCCTACCCCTCTCCTGCCCCCACTCCTCTCCCTGTCTCTTTGGTGCTGTGTTTTCTCAGATGATGGCTCTGTGTCCTATCATAGCCGCGAGAGTGCCGCAGGGCTTCCTGTTACAGAGCGGTGGGCTTCAGGCCCCTTGTCTGCTCCTGGATAGGCATGCCAGGCGAAGAGGAGGGAGAGGAGGGAGAATGAGAATGAGGAAGAGTGAGGGCACTTCCCTGCTGCGTGTGAGGACAGTCCGCTTCAGTGGAGGGTGGCAGTCGGGAGAGACGTTATGTAAGGTCCGCATGGTGACTGCCCCGTAATTAGAGGGAGGTCTGTCTCATAGGGCCAATATTAAGTTCTTAAGAGAGAAATCTGCATGAGTAAAATATTGATAAAATTAATCCTTTTCTCCTCCGCCGTGTTCCAAACCCTGTACATCCCTAGCCAGATTTCCACTGGGAGTTGAGTCAGATAGCGGAGATTACCCTGGTGATGGAGGTTCTCCCCTCTCATGCCCTACTGAGGCTCCACAGCATGCTGTCAATCACAGACCCATTTCAGCCAATCAGAGCGTTTTGTCAACAGTTAAATGAGATGATTGGTGTACAACGCACGCAGGTCTCGGGATTCTCTCTGATTGGTACGCTGGACAGCCGGCGTTCCCCTCTCCTGAGCTGGCTTATCTGCCGCTGTGCGCCGCTGAAGGAGTCTCATCCACTGTAATTACAGGAACCGGCAACGCGGAACACCGTGTCCCCCGGCAACAGCAGCCCCGGCAACAGCAGCCCAGACAACGCGCTTGTGATGAGAAAGCTGAAAAGTCTTACTTACTTTATTTCCTTGCTCAGCAGACGCGCTTATCCGAAGCAACTCGCACAACTTTTTACTTTGCATTTCCCCCCCCCCCCCTTCCCTTGTTTACATAGTAATGACTACAGTCCGTCTGCAGCCGGATATTTAGCGGAGCAGTTCAGGTTAAGCGCTGCTGCTGTGCCCCACCTCGAATGTGAACCTGCAACCTCTGCGTTACAGCTTAACGCGGATCCTCGCTGCTGTGGCACTTTTTAATTGTCAGCGATGATGAAATGCAGGTGAATGGAGAGCACTGAGCCAGCAAGGCCAGGAGCCAAAATGGCCGCCCGGACACCCCTGTGAGGGGCGGGGCACAGCGAGGCAGCTCACTATATATCTAACCATCTCCCAGACGCCGTGCTCCTCCTACCTGATGAATTATTCATGAGCTGAAAGGGTGGCGGTTATTTTTAGACTGGTTAAAAACAGTGAACTTAAGCACACCTTGTGCCTGCGGTTAGAAAACTGGCAAAGAAAAAACGCGGTACTGTGAAAACAAATGATCTGCGTTTAAAAGCCTGGGCCCATTAGCGGGCAGTGTGCTGTTGTCCTGTCCGCTCTCATCAGACTCACCGGGGCGTGCTGTAAATACTACATGAGCCTGAGTCTGGGCCGGAGATTCACCCGGAGGAGCCGCTCCTGGTTAACGCCGGGCCTGACACGGCTTCCCTCACCTTCCCGCTGCTGGGATCTGCGTTCCGCGGCGGTTCTGTTCTCCGCTGCCTGCTCTCCATCCGTCCCGGAGACCTCGCTAACGCGCTAATTCTGCGCCGCGCTGCTAACGGACGCAACGCGTTAATGGAGATTTATTCCTGACTGGCTTCACCCACCCTTTCTATATAAATCCTCATAACCATGGCACCGTGCAGTAAATCAGGCATGCATCTGAATGTGTATGAGGTGATTTATTAAGCATGGGGTATGTAGATAAGTGTGGGTGGGTGAGGGTTGGCATGGCGATGGCGGAGGACAGGTCACTGTGTGGGTTTGTGCAGTACGGCGGTGAGCAGGGCCTCTTTAACGCGGCTTCCTGCTCCGGATGTGGCTTCCTCCGTAGCCACAGCCGTCCTGCCTGAATCCTGCATCCGTCGGAGAGGGGGTTGGCACAGGGCAGGGGCCCCAGCGTAGAGTCCGCCCCACAGGGCAGGGGCCCCAGCGTAGAGTCCGCCCCACAGGGCAGGGGCCCCAGCGTAGAGTCCGCCCCACAGGGCAGGGGCCCAGCGTAGAGTCTGCCCCACAGGGCAGGGGCCCCACAGGGCAGGGGCAGTGACATGTAGTGGTTCCAGGAGCCAAGCAGCAACCATACATGCAACGTCCAATGCTCAATGTGCTCAATTTTTTTAAAAACCTTGCAATTTGCAGAACCTGTTTCAACCACATGGGAAGAAAAATGTGTCATTTTGTTTGTTTTTTTTCCAGAAATTTTCCCTTTGTAAGTGATTGATATCCTACTACTTTGTTTAATGTGGAAACTTGGATAAAGTTTGCATTTGTGCTATAATTGGCATCAGCAGGCTGTAGCCTATAATATTAGCAATGGCTCTCTCTCTCTCTCTCTCTCTCTCTCTCCCTCTCTCCCTCCTTCTCTCTCTCTCTCCCTCTCTCTCCCTCCTTCCCTCTCTCTCTCTCTCTCTCCCTCTCCCTCTCTCTCCCTCCTTCCCTCTCTCTCTCCCTCTCTATTGCTCCCTTTCTTAGCCCCCCTCTCATCTCTCTGTCTCTGCCCCCCCTCCCTCTCTCTTTTCCCCTCTCTCTCTCTCTCTCACGCCCTTGAAATAATTCCTGAAGCAGTGCCTGGGCTTCTGAGGGACGGGGCTCCTTTGATACAGGGACTCAGCCGTGATCCGTCAGCGCGGGTGGGGGCCGAGGTTTGGAGGGGTATTATCAAAGGAGATCGGAGAGCGGGAAAAGTTTCTTCCTGGACGGCGAAGCGAGTGCGTCCGCGTTACCTCTCCCCACCTCTGCGTGTCAGGCGGCCGTCTGCGGGGACTGCTAATGTTCCTCTGCGCTCAGAGAAACGGCACTAAAGCAGGGGAAGAGAGCGGGGAATGAAAGCAGGGAGGCTGACCCGGGGGGAGAGGAGGGAGGAGAGAAAAACTTTTCTTTAAGAACCCGAGCCTTTCGTTCCCGGGGCTGTGCTCCCGGAGCAGAGCTGGAGAGGAGAGGGTTTTGCTGAACCCTCCTCCGGTCTTTACGGCTGAGACTGGGACATCCTGCAAATCTGTGCGACCGTGTTCCTGCCCCCATTACCCAGAATGCACTGGCGTACTGTCTCTAACCCCCAAACGTTCTTCAGGTACTTTTGCGGCATAACAAGAGTTTTTTTTGTCAATTCTGGGCATGTTCACTCTGTGGTGTACTAGCTGAGCTGTTAGCACCGGCGAAACACAGGCACGCGCTGCACCGGTCCGGCAGAGGAGGCCAGGAATAGCACGCCCACCGAAACCCTCCCTCCCTGAGCAGTGTGCCGCACGCTGGGTCCACGGCGGCCGCTCGCCGCCAGGCTGGGGTCAGAGGTCGTGCGGGGGCTGATGGGTAACTGCGAGCGTATGATAGGAGTGAGTGACAGGGACGCAGGAGCTCTGATTTAAAGCGCGTTTGCTCTGTAGCGCCGGGCCCTGCGGTGACACTAAAATGACACCCCGCGTGACTGATGGTTCTCACGGCGACCGGCACTCTGTGCAACCGTGTCCGCGGCTTACCTTGAAGCTCAGGAGAGAGGGAGAGGGGGAGGGGGAGAGAGAGAGAGGGAAGGGGAGAGAGGGAGGGAGAGAGAGAGGAAGGAAGGAAGGAAGGAGAGGGGGAGAGAGGAAGGAAGGAAGGAGAGGGGGAGAGGGAAAGGGAGAGAGTGGGAAAGTAGGAGAGAGGGAGGGAGAGAGATGGGGAGAGAGAGGGAGAGAGGAAGGAAGGAAGGAGAGGGGGAGAGAGGAAGGA
>NC_083765.1:10515121-10520121 GCF_963514075.1 Conger conger
TTCACAAATTCACCGGAGGAAAGAAACGCCCTCCGAGTCGTTTGTTTGGGCGCTTGTCACAGATGGTAAAGTGAGCTCAAACTCTTGATTAAAAAATAAAGGACTTCTGTGATTGGTGAAATTGCTCTGGCTTTTGTACAATTTACTCCAAATCAGTCTGTCTGGAGATCACATGCATAAGTAATCAGCCAGGAGATGGAAGCGTATACATGGATCCATTTCAGTCCTTGCTTTCGTGTTTCCTAGGTCCCCACAACCGCTAATATTGTTTCTGATTGGTCTCTGATACGTGATAATCAGTTCCCGATTGGTTCTCTTAATACTTAGTGTTATTGTGTGTGTGTGTGTGTGCGTGTGTGGTTGTGTGTGCGTGCGTGCGTGCGTGTGAGCGTGTGCGTGTGTGTGTGCGTGCGTGCGTGCGCGTGTGTGCGAGTGTGTGTGCGTGTGTGTGCGAGCGTGTGAGTGTGCGAGCGTGTGAGTGTGTGTGCGTGTGTGTGCGAGCGTGTGAGTGTGTGTGCGTGTGTGTGCGAGCGTGTGAGTGTGTGTGCGTGTGTGTGCGAGCGTGTGAGTGTGCGAGCGTGTGAGTGTGTGTGCGTGTGTGTGCGAGCGTGTGAGTGTGTGTGCGTGTGTGTGCGAGCGTGTGAGTGTGCGAGCGTGTGAGTGTGTGTGCGTGTGTGTGCGAGCGTGTGAGTGTGTGTGCGTGTGTGTGCGAGCGTGTGAGTGTGCGAGCGTGTGAGTGTGTGTGCGTGTGTGTGCGAGCGTGTGAGTGTGTGTGCGTGTGTGTGCGAGCGTGTGAGTGTGCGAGCGTGTGAGCGTGTGCGCGTGTGAGCGTGTGAGCGTGTGAGCGTGTGAGCGTGTGCGCGTGTGAGCGTGTGAGCGTGTGAGCGTGTGAGCGTGTGAGCGTGTGCGCGTGTGAGCGTGTGAGCGTGTGAGCGTGTGCGCGTGTGAGCGTGTGAGCGTGTGCGCGTGTGCGCGTGTGTGTGCGTGTGGTTCCCGTGGTGACGGTGTGTTGTCTCTCTTGCAGCGGGCCAGCTCAGTCAGTCCGCCCACCTCTCCCTGCAGCTGCCCTACACTGTGCTGGGTCTGGGCCGCAGCGCCAACTTCCTGGACCACCTGTACGTGGGCATCCCCCGCCCACCAGGGGACACGGTACTGCACACGGCCCGAAACACACACACCTGCACACACACCCATCCACACACGCACACACACCCGCACACACACCCATACACACACACACTCCCACACACACACACACACACACACACACCGGCACACACACCCATACACACACGGCCCAAAACACACTCCCATACACACACACATACACACACACACACCCATACATGCACTTATACCACATACCTGCACCCGCCCACACAAGCACACACCCACACCCGCATCCAGACACGTGTGCATGTTCCCACACACACACTGATGCACGTACATCCACACGTGCACACACGCACACACAAACCCCCACACAGGCACACGCTACGCAGCATCATTTCTGAGACTACCGGCTTCAGTTTGTGCCACTCTCTCACGTATTATTATTTCAGCACTATTGACTTTTTATAGTATTGTTATTTCTTTTTTTTAATCATAGATTATTGCCCGTGTTCATCCAGGCAGGATCAGTTGTGCTTGCGTACACAGTGCTGTCAGCGTCCCCAGCCCCTGTGTCGCCACATATGGAGCCTCGCCCTGATCCTCACGCAGGGATTTTCACACCCTGATTCCCACACAGCCTCTCCATCCCTGGCAGATTCCCTCCAGACGCCGGCTCCTTCCAGCACAGAAGGACAGGAAGCGTGTACGGGGCGCGTTTGAATTGCAGATTTCCTGCCCAGGCTGCGCAGATACGGAGCGGAGGCGGCGCTGTGTGTAGGGTCTCCTCTCGGCCGTGGCCCTCCTGGCCCCGCTGCGCTTCCCGCGGCTGTGTTGAAGAGAGATAATGGCCTCCGGATGCTTCCGGCACACCTGGCTTTGGTGCTGGAGGGACCGAGTCCCGAGTCCCTGGTGGGCACTGCCCTCATGCGCCGTGCATTAACTGCAATGCCTGAGGGAATATCGGAGCACGGCGAGCTAGGGAATTCACTCAGAGTGAGCGTGCGTGCTGAGTGAATGCGGGAAATATATGAACCCTAACGCTTTCAAATTAAAATGTAATCATTGCTAGTGGGATCGTTCCCCGGTATGTTGCGCTGTTATGGTTTGCAAAGGAGGCTGTAGTATTCTGCAGTGCTGGGGTTATGTATTCTGAGTGTGCGGCACTGTTGTGGTCTATTCAGGAGGCTGTAGTCCTTCTGCAGTGCTACATTCTGAGTATGTTGCAGTGTTGTGGTCTGTAGTATTCTGCAGTGTAGAGTTTATGTATTCTGGGTATGTTGTTCTGTTGTGGTCTATGCAGGAAACTGTGGTCCTTCTGCAGTGCTGAGTTTATGTATTCTGGGTATGTTGTTCTGTTGTGGTCTATTCAGGAGGCTGTAGTATTCTGCAGTGTTGAGTTTATGTATTCTGGGTATGTTGTTCTGTTGTGGTCTATGCAGGAAACTGTGGTCCTTCTGCAGTGCTGAGTTTATGTATTCTGAGTGTGCTGCACTGTTGTGGTCTATTCAGGAGGCTGTAGTATTCTGCAGTGTTGAGTTTATGTATTCTCGGTATGTTGTTCTGTTGTGGTCTATTCAGGAGGCTGTAGTATTCTGCAGTGTTGAGTTTATGTATTCTGGGTATGTTGTTCTGTTGTGGTCTATTCAGGAGGCTGTAGTATTCTGCAGTGTTGAGTTTATGTATTCTGGGTATGTTGTTCTGTTGTGGTCTATGCAGGAAACTGTGGTCCTTCTGCAGTGCTGAGTTTATGTATTCTGAGTATGTTGTTCTGTTGTGGTCTATTCAGGAGGCTGTAGTATTCTGCAGTGCTGAGTTTATGTATTCTGAACACACGGAAGGCACCTGAGGCTTTGTCCTTTATGCCTTCTGGTGCTGTGAATGGCATATGAATTCCCGGGCTGTTTGCAGTTAGAGCGTGTGTAACAGGTAAGAGTGGAGGCATTATTCAATTTGTATGATTTTATTATTGCGCCGGTGCCTCTTGTCCTTCGTCTGTAACTGTAGCAACAAGGTGCAGAGTACGGACCGCTGTCAGCAGATAGCACAGAACCCCCCTCCTCCCCCAGTGCTGCGACCATCCGCTCACACTCACAAACTCTCTGACACAAGCACCAGTCCCTGTTTGCCCTGTTGCAGGAAACTGTTCGTACACACAGTTTGTACGTGGAGTGTAATCCCTTTCTGTACTTGCAGCAGGCTGCAGTTAGCTGTGTAATCCCTGTTTGTACGTACAGTTTGTACAGGCAGTGTAATCCCTTTTTGTACGTGCAGTGGGCTGCAGTAAACTGTGTAATCCCTGTTTGTACGTACAGTTTGTACAGGCAGTGTAATCCCTTTTTGTACGTGCAGTGGGCTGCAGTAAACTGTGTAATCCCTGTTTGTACGTACAGTTTGTACAGGCTGTGTAATCCCTTTTTGTACGTGCAGTGGGCTGCAGTAAACTGTGTAATCCCTGTTTGTACGTACAGTTTGTACATGCAGTGTAATCCCTGTTTGTACGTACAGTTTGTACATGCAGTGTAATCCCTGTTTGTACGTACAGTTTGTACATGCAGTGTAATCCCTGTTCATACGTACAGTTTGTATGTGCAGTGTAATCCCTGTTTGTACGTGCAGTGGGCTGCAGTAAACTGTGTAATCCCTGTTTGTACGTGCAGTTAACTGCAGTTAAAGGTGTAATCCCTGTTTGTATGTGCAGTTAACTGCAGTTAAAGGTATAATCCTGTCAGGTAAAACTGTGATATTGTTGCCTAGTGGATGAAAGCCCAGCCCAGCCCAATCCCAGCTCCTTTCTGTGCCAGCCAATTCTGATTGGACAGATTTAATTCCAGCTGAGTGACAGAGAATTCTGAATCTAAGTCTCCTGTCAAAAAAGTATGATGATATATATCTATATAATGCAAACTGTGTACTTGTTGTGGTGATATACATGTCCCCATACGGAATGCTGCTTTGTTGCTCATATTTCTCATTTTTCACTTAAGCGCAAACGTGCCATTTCAACTCCGCCTGCGGAAATTTGTATAGCCTCTTTCGCAAACCCACCCCCCACCGCCCGGAACTGCTCCTTAAAAAACGCGGTGCGCGCGCGACCCCCGTGCGGGACATGGCGGGGGGGCGGAGCGGCTCTGTGGGGCTACACAGCGCCCTATAGGCCCCTGCGCTGTCCGTGTATGATGAATGCGTCAGTGCATGGGAAACGGTGCCATCTCCCCGGAGGCCCTTCCTCACCGAGACCGCCGCTCTTCCCTGCTGCTAATTGCCAGCACGCTGGCCACCCATGGGAGGATACATTAACTTCATAATTTATAGCGGGGAGAGGCTGGGGAGACATGGGTCTACGTTCAGTCAGAGCGTAAGGAAGAGTTGCTTAAAGCGTGTGCAGTAGACTATACACTGCAGGAAAGCTTGTCTTAACTAGTGTTTAACCGGTGTTATTGTAATGAGACTTCAAATCTTTTTTCTCTCAAGTAGAAAATATTAGCTTTGTTTAAGTTACTGTTTGCTTACCCCATTGGCAAACCTTGAAATGAGTTGAACTGTCTCAATTTCTTTTCTATTTTTCAGCAAAACAATTCTAGAAATAAGATTTTGAGTCTAAATATAAGACTAAATGCTTATTGTTTGGTTTTTGGCGGGAGTGTTAAGTGAAGGAACCTCGACACTGCTTTCAGTAGAAGGCCCAACATGCTGAGCTCTGTCTGGATTGCCCACTTATAAATAAAGAAAATAAAGAATCTTTTGTCTTAGAAATGTGGAGGATATTGGTACATGTATAGCTTCAGGGCAGTTTGAGCGATGAAAAGGCTCAGTCTGACTATCTTTGACTCAGTGTGAAGAGAGATCCTTTGTGAAATTTTTCATAGAGATTTAAAGGTTGGGTTTTT